>NW_028293068.1:35000-37609 GCF_960531495.2 Zeus faber | reverse complement strand
TCCGAGTCATCTAAAGTTTCCACCCGTTTGGGAGCTGCGTGTTTTTGTTGTGGCCCCTGTTTCAAATTCAAATTGCCTTTCAGCTGCCTTTTGTCCAGCCCCTAAGGTTTGTGGACTGGAAAGAAGAGAGAGAGAAAGTAAGTGAAGTCCCAAAGGGTCAGAGCCTTCCTATAACGAGCCCTATAGTGCTAGGGATGAGCGGAGTGGAGGGAGAGGGAGGAGATGGAGAGGGAGAGAGGGGAATAAACGGAGACAGCCAAAAAGATAGAGGGACTGTGATTGTGTGACTGTGTGTGCAAGAAACAGCTTAAACATTTCTGGAGCTCTGCTCCGGCAGGTTCAGCGCCTCATTACCACCTTCTTGTCAGGGTGGAGTCCCAGCATCCAGACCCAACTTCTCCTAAACTTCCAGGTATGGGTGGGGGATGGGGGTACGGTCACTGCCTCACACCTCCTATTTTTGGGGGTGGCTCAGTGGTTAGCATTACAGCCAGAAGGTTCTGGGTGCAAATCGGACAGAGGCTGTTCTGTGTGGAGTCTGCATGTTCTCCCCATGTTGACTTCAGCTTCCTCCGGGTGCTCCAGTTTCCTCCCACCCCAAAAAGTCATGAATGTCAGGGTTTTCCTGCCGATGCCCCTGATCAAGGCATCGGTCAAAAGATCTGGAGTTGGTCCCCAGAGGATGACTGATTTGCCTCCAGAGGGAATAATAAAGGAAATAAGCGTGGCAATTTCTCTTTTTATCCCACAGGGGGGCAGGAGCACGGGGCAAACACTGTGATTGATGAAGGGAAAGGAGAAGGAGAAGGAGAAGGAGATTAGGTTAAGAAAAAAGAAAGATACGAGTGATGAAAGGAGGGATGATCAGAAAAGCAGATGCTGCCCAACCCCGACGCCGCTCCGCGTGCACCGACAGCCTCTTGTAGGCACTGTCCTGCCACCGCTAATTACAAATGGAAAACTATCAGAGGGAATGAATTAGGAGATGACCCAGGAAGTACCCGTCTGATCTGATCACGGCTCTGATCTCCTCCTTTGCACTGTATCCACTTTTAATTTGCGAGCATCAGGGACCGAAAAAAAAAAATGTCGTTCACCGGAGTACGATCGTCTAAAGCGCTTTAAGCCGAAAACTGTGCCTTCCAACCCTCCCACATTATTCAGAGATGTGGCTTTCATCTTAGCCAGCAGGATATAGATTTGCGACCATGTCACTGGAAAAAGGAAACCCTACGATCCAAGACTTTTTCACATTTCGTCTTCAAGGGATGGAATGCGGCTGTGGAAGCGACACTAATTGGGTGACCAATTTCCAGAGAAAAGTAATAATCCATGATGTTGTGAAGCGGGAGAGCTGTGTGCTATCCACTTGTCAATTCCCAAATTGATTTAGATATGTTTTATAATGTGTCTGTGTCTGTGTGTGTGTGTGTGTGTGTGCGTGTGTGTGTGTGTGTGTGTGTGTGTGTGTGTGTGTGTTTGTATGTGTGTGTGTGTGTGTGTTGGAGAGATCGCATGCCAGCGCTGTATAAATAACTTATCTGGAGGAAGCATTGCTGCTGCCAGTAGCAGTGACTCATTAGGGGCAAAATTGAGCTGAGAATTATGTAAAGGCAAATGCAAAGGAAAGGGAAACTTCGGAACCTGGAGACAAATCGTTGCGTCTGCAACTCGACGAGAAAATAAAGCCCGCTGGAGAAGCTCACAGCTCACACTAGTGGAAAAGATAATTCATGAGTCAGAGGCAGAGAAATTTGTGTCCGTGTTGAGTTTGGATTACGTGGCTGGGTCTCTGTCCAGGAGAGCGTTGCGAGGTCCCAGGGTTGATTTCATTCCTTGGCGCTGGTTCCTCATTCCTCGCTGCTTCTCTACCTATGGGCTTAACAAACTGCCCAGTGGAGCTCGGCTAATCCCCGCCTGGCGCTGCCCACTGATTTATTATAAAGTTTCAAAATTTAAGGGGACCTATTATGCTCCTTTTCAATAAGTTAATATACTGTAGGCCTCTGAGGTCCCCAAAACATGTTTTTGAAGAGTTTTGCTGAAAATACCATTCTGGTTATGCATTCTAGCCATTCTAACATGCCTCTATACTATCCTGTTCCAAAACAGGCTGTTTCTGCATGTGTACCTCCAATATAAATGAACTGCCAGGCCCCTAGTTATGCGAGCCAATGCGGTTTGAGCACAAGTTCCAGGTTCTATGAGCCAGTGGGGTTTGAGCTTTACTCTGGGTTCCCTCTGTTAACTCTGAACGAATCTGAAATAAGCAATCCAGTTGCTGAATCTTCACTCATATATTCGTTCCCGTTCTTCAAGCTTGTGGGAAACACAGGCACCGCACTGAGACCCACCGGGACTCTTATATGCGGGGTTTTTTTGTTTCATGTAAACGTTGGAAAATAAAATGAAATAACTGAAATAAATATATATATATCTACAATAAAAACACTATTTTTATCGGTTTTGTTTGGAGAAACGTACAGCGGACCGGGTGCTGCAGCATACAGTCTATCTACTGCATACTTTTTTTTTTTTTTTAGAAAGAAACACACAGCAGGGTTATTTTGTAAAATACTTACTTGTCGCGGAAAGTTGGTATTAATTCC
>NW_028293068.1:22500-30000 GCF_960531495.2 Zeus faber | reverse complement strand
GCTACCCAGAGGTTTTTTCGCCTCAGGTTTGACCTGCGCCGACGTGTTACTGATGCCTGGCTCAGGGGTCAGAAGCCACCCCACCCCCCCATTAAAATGCAATAGGGGCTGTTTCCCCAAAAAGCTCTGCCCGCGTTGCTTAAGCACACACACGCCTTTTCCCCTCTTTTATCTTTCATTCACCACGGGTGTTTTAAGACCTCTCGTTCCCTCTCTCTCTCTCTCGCACCCATTCCGCACATTCCTTCATCTTTGTGTTTCTTTCACCGTGTTCCTCATGAACCCAGCAGCTTGTTGCCCCAACACGGGAGCTCAGCGTTACAAGCTCGGAGAGTTGCAGAGGTTCCAGAGAGTCACTGGGTTTGGTACCAGAACCCACAGAGACCCTTGAAAAAAAAAGTCAAAGATCCTCCATAAATACATAAAATATATCATTGTGTCAGTTTTACATATACTAGCAATGCTGAATGCAGTAAGGTTGGATATATAGCAGCATCTAACCCTAACCTAACCTGTGATACCGGAATTTCCCCCTGAGGATCAATAAACTCTTATCTTATCTTAGTAGAAGCCATAACAATGCGTCACCATAGAATAATAAGAAAAAATATATATATATATTATCTTCATGGCTGAAGCCTATCTTCATGGCTCAACCTAAAGAGGTCTTTGTCATTGTTCAAGACCTTTTCGGTGGTAATAAAGACCTTTCACATTACACTGTTTTGTTAACTACGCTTCTGCTGATTTTCAGAATGCCTAGAACACCTATCAAGGTCTGTTTTTTGGATTGACCAAATTTTTTTCCCCTCATTGTTCGATGAGCACCTCCCACCGTGTTTCCCCCATAACTCAGCTTCAATCACTTAATGTCAGCCATCTTGAATAACGTCTTCTCCGCCCCGGTCAGGGGGTTGTAATTATGACTTTCCAGAGCGGATTGTTAGGCCTCGTGTTCATCGAACCCGAAACCAAAGCAAAGAGAGAGCGACGAGAGAGTTCAAAGAAGAAGTTAGAGGCGCTCAATAACCAGCACACTCTCGTTTCTCTTCGAAAAACTTTTCATATTCCAGCTTCAGCTCTCATTGGAAAACCACCAGGCTCCTCTTTCCCATTTCAATATTTTTATGTCCGTGGCCGGTAGCTGTGACGGGATCCCTCTGAGGCGGTGGCATCGTGTTGCTATCACCGAAGGCCACGGAGCTGCTGAATAAAGATGCTTTCAGGGCTGAGACGCTGGCGTTCAGCACGGGCACCAGGGACCGTGTGCATGTCCCCGTCGGAGTGTGTTTTACTGTGTGTGTGTGTGTGTGTTTGCATTTATGTGTGTGTGTGTGTGTGTGTGTGTGTGTGTGTGTGTGTGTGTGTGTGTATGTGTGTGTGTGTGTGTGTGTGTGTACGTGCGTGCGTGCTTGTGTATGTATGTGTGTGTGTGTGTGTGTGTGTGTGTGTGTGTGTGTGTGTGTGTGTGTGTGTGTGTGTGTGTGTGTGTGTGCGTGCGAGTGCGTGCGTGCGTGCGTGCGTGCGTGCGTGCGTGCGTGCGTGCGTGCGTGAAGGGCTGGGCAGTAAATTAAAGTTCAAGATCTAAAACTTTTGTTTACAAAATATTCATTTAAAAACTACCGTTCCAGCTTGTTCTGTTTCACGTCACCATACGGAAAAATGTGACTTTTTTTCAAATTGTGACTGTGGCTTTTTTCTATTGACAGAATAATATTATGATGTATCATTATTTTATTTTATTCTTAATTGCAAGCTGTGGTGAAGTCACTTAAGAAATGAAATAAGAAAATAGAAATAATAATAAAAAAAAAAAATTGACTATACTTTTTTTTAGGTACAAGGTTTGTAAGCTCCCTCCCAGCCCTCTCCCTCATGTGCCCCCCAGACCGACAAACATTTATGTTATGACTGTGGGGAATTCACATGCAGAAGGGTCAGTGACACAGCATCTAATGAATGCAATAAAAACAAACAAGTAACATGCAAACGCGCGAAATGATAATGAAGTACGAAGCGTGTTTACATCACGATAAACATCAGTGTGGTGTAAATAATGATTCGGGTGGGGGTTATATGGGATTTCGGGACTCGCCCGAGAGACTTGAGGGACTCTTCCCGTTGCTGCAGTTTGGGGAGCGGAGCGAGAGTCCGCTCGTTTGGCAGCAAACCAGGAGTGATATTGTGGGAAAAAGAGGATGAAAAGGCGAAGCGGACGCCACGGAGAAGGACGGCAGCGTTTAGCTTCCTGGACATGAATAAACGCACAGAATGTGTGAGCGGAATGCGTTTCACGGCCTGTTTGACGGTCACTGGGGCTCTTTCTCCTCCATCTGAGAGCTCTCACTCCCTCTCTCCCTCTCCCTCTCCTTCTGTCTCTCTCTCTCTGTTATATGGAGTAAGCGTCGAAGCCCCAGTTTGTTAACAAGACAGCAGCCTAATGAGAGGCCGTGCAGGGGGACAGCAAACCAGACGCACTGTAGGAGGACGGGAATGCACACACTCAAACATGCGCACACACACACACACACACACACACACACATCATAATCTTATTCTGTCAATAGAAAAAAGCCACATTCGCAATTTGAAAAAAGTCACATTTTGCCATATGGTGATGTGAAGCAGAACTAACTGGAACTGTAGTTTTTAAATGAATATATTGTGAAAAAAGTTTCAGATCCTGAACAAAAACTTTAATTTACCGCCCAGCCCTTCACACACACGCACACACACACGCGCGCACACACGCACACACACACACACACACTAATGTAAATAGACACAGTCATACCAAGTCCCACAAACACATGTACACACACACAGGCACAAGACAATAGTCCTGCCTTTGTGCTGTCACAATTATGAAATCTTGGTAGATTAATTGTCGTACCAATTATTGTGATTGACAATTTCCTAGCATTGTTTTTTTCATTTTAGGCCTCTATCATATGAGTTATAAAATAAAACTTGTGATAAAACATGTCTTCCTATTGCAGAAGAGCTTTTTATTTACATTGAAACATTGGAACATAATAGACACTCAATTCGCCTCGACCCAGCTGATGGAAATGCACCTTATTGACAGTTGATTTATTTCCACATTCCTAACATTGTTTTCAAATTCATATGACATATGATGTGTGGAATATTAACAATTTTAACAAATGATCGTGATAAGCTTAAATAATTTCAGATCAGCGGATTATGTAAGAATTCTGACAGCTCTTTGCCGCATAAATTCACTCCAAGCCACATTTACAATGTTGTTCACTCTATTCTATTCTATTCTATTCTATTCTATTCTATCCTGTTCCATTATTTTCTATTCTACTCTGCTCGTCCTACATCCTAAACAAACTGTCTTTCTGGCCCCCCTAGCAGCAGCTGACTCATGGGTCACAGTGTGAGGAAGCTGCTGTAAAGAGGAAGCTGGTTGCAAACATCCTGCATCATTTCCCACCTCAGCTCAGCGGGGCCCTCAGGAGGGACGGCCCTGGAGGCACGGCTCATCGCATCCCGCTGCGTTTTTATGGCTGATTCATTTTTTAGGAGAACTTTCGGGGCCAAATCGGTTCCTCTCGTAACTTTACGCTTGCTGCGAGGCGGTGAGAATGAAAGGAGAAAGCTTCTCGTTGCCGATGTGTGCTCCTGCTGTTGACAGAGCACTTCGCCATTTGCCACTTCAGTGGTCGCCGTCATTGCTTCGCATTTCATCTCATCTCAGTTTTCCGGGGAAAAATGTCTGCATCATTTTCTTTTTTTTACTTTCTTCCTCCAACTATCGCTTCCCTGCCAGACTGCTGCTAGTTGTGCTCTTTGAAGTAATTAACAGCTTAATGCATTCTGTGACCCGAGGGATCCAGCCATGCTGAAATAACTGTGTGACTTGCTGGTTTTGGCGAGGGGGAATGGGAAGAGATGGAGGGGGAGAGGGCAGAGGAGGGAGAGGGGTGAGAAACCACAACGAGCTGGCTCTCTGCTCCGGGTCCTCAGTCTAGTGGAGAGAGGTGGCCAGGCGGAGTGCCCGTGTTCGGGGCAAGGTAATGTGATGCCAACCTCTGGACGCTTTATGAGCAAAGCTGAACTAGAAGGTAATGAGATTCGGGAAGGAGCAGGGAGCAGGTGTGGAGAGACCAGAGAGGAGGTCAGCAATGGAAAAAAGAAGGAAAGTGTACATTTTTACAGATGAGTGAACCGGAGAGGACAGGGCTGCTAATGGAGACGAACGCCAGCCCTCTAACTTTACAGTTCAGGAACTCCACTTAATGTATCTAATTCCTGCTGCACTGTATCTTAAATCCCTTTCCCACATTGAATCCGTAACATTGCTGGATAAAAAATATCCGGCAAAGGCCGTAGGTATTCATTCCCACATTGGCCTCCTTTATGGAGAACTTCCGTATGGAGTCTGTTCCCACATTAGATGACTGTTAGGGATACAGTACGTTATGGGTGTGGGTTAGTACGTTACGTCCAGTGTGGAGACCAGCACTTTGGTTTCCCCCTCCCCGTCTCCCCAGTGTCCCGGACGCAATAACCCCTAAGCCAATGTTATCAAATCAGTGTGATCATTTTCAACCTGTCCTCAGCTCTCTGCCCCCGGAGAAGGAACGTTCTCCTCCCGTTCTACCTCTCCCTGTCCGCTCGCTCCCTCCCCTGCTCCACACTCCGGTGCAGCCGGTGAGGAAGCAAAGCGCTTGAGCCCAATGTCCCCGCACCGCACCCCTAACTGTAAAAGACACGTCTAGTGTCTGAGTGGCAATTTTAAGAAGAAAAATAGTAACATTTAAGAATATAAACACCTGTCTCCGTAGAGACCGGACGTGTTTCAGTTTCTTGTCTTTGCAGCCGAGCACCACGGTTCCACTCGTGATTTTTCCAAATGTTTTTGTTCTCTTCTAAAATAATTGTACAAAATAAATATTTGTAAAAACTCACTATCTGTGGTTTATTTGGTTTCGGCTCCAACCATACCTTATGTAAATGTTACTACTTCATTCCCACACACTTCCAGCACAATCCACAGCCATACATTTTCCCTGAAATTATACTAGGTCTAGAATGGGGAAATTTACGGAACAACTTTTAAGGAACATTGACACTGGATCCCTTTCCCACATGATGCCAATATGGAACATTGCCATTAGATTTACGGTTTTCAGTGCAAGTTAGAAAGGGACTATAGATGGCTGGCTCATCTGCTGCGAAGACACACACACACACACACACACACACACTCACCCACCCACGCACACACACACACACACACACACACACACACACACACACACACACACACACACACACACACACACACACACAAACACATACACCCTAACAGGCAGAACACACACACAAACACATTACAGATACACAGACACATTAACACATCTATCTGATACACACTGTGCACACACACACACTGTGTACACACACACACTGTGTACTCACACAGTCACATAAACAAATGGATTTTAGCCAAAACAAAAGCCAGTGAATGAGATGAGATGAAAACCATCAAATGAAAGCAGAGATGAAGGTTAAAAAACAAAAGACTGGCAGATTGAAACAACAGCTGTCCGTGAGGAGACGGGTAGGACGACGTTACGGGAAGCGAAGGAGGAGAGAGGACGAGCAGAATCACAGCGTCAAAACACCATGGAATCTTGGAATCACAGTGTCAAAGAATCATCAGTGAATCTTTGAATAACAATCGTATAAACATAGAATTACAGTCAAAATATAATGGAATCATGGGATCAAAGTGTCAGATAGTCATATAATAGAATTCCCCATCATAGAACGAGAATCAGAGAACCATAGAGTCAAAGAATCATAGAATCATTGAATCACAGTCATAGAATTAAGGAATCATGGAATAACCGTCATACAAACACAGAATCACAGTCAATGAATCATAGAATGATTGAATTTAATGTCATAGGATAACAGAACCATGGACCCACCAGCCTCAAATTATGTTTGCGGTCGGTGGCTGGTCCTCAGACTTTCCTCATTACTGTTTACAGTTCATCATTTGACTTGCAACCGAGTCAAACCCGATTGGCCAAACCTCCAATTTGGCAGTGAAGTGTTTCTTATTCTTATCAGAAATGAGAGAATCGTAGACCAAGTAACGGTTGGTCTGATGGGCCATCTGGAGGCAACAGGTCCCCTGACAGCAGGCCAGTACCCCATCCAAGCTCCCCACCCGGTCGGGGTTCGACAGCCAGGAACCAGCCAAGGTCTCCCGGCGGCCAAGACCCCTGGGGGCCAGAAACCCAGGAAACCTGCAACGCAATCTGTCCTCCAATGCCGGAATAGGCCGGTTTAGCTGTCGGTTGATGTTGCCCGGGGTTGTAACTGTTCAAGTTAAATACGTATGTTTGATGGAATAGTATTAACTCGGCTGCGATGCTGTGATAATTAGTATTTTTGAATGTAATTTGAGTGTTTAAACGTCAGTCATTTGAATCCAATAGAGAGCCTTTAGCCTTTCTGAATTGACATATTTCTCCCCTCATTTGTTTATTCAGTTTAATTGTTTAATTTCCGCTCCAGAAGTGTAGTCTGTAGAAAAAATGGCATCTGTGGCATCACAATTTTGGTTTTCTTAAGAGGCAATTTGTAGCATACTCGCTGCCATCTTGGCAGGAAACAGAGCCAGAACTTTATAAATTTGGGCGGTGGGGCGGAGTGAGATGCGCTGGTGCGATGGAGCGCATGAAGACAAGGGGAAAAAAAAATTGTTGAGAGACAGGTGGATAGAACTGGCAGCCCACAAAATATGCAATTACAATTATTGAGTTATTATTATCGACATTTCGGTCAATGGACCTTTATCAGGCAACATAGCAGGGGCTGAGTCAAACCACCAGACACTCAGAGGAACATGCTTGCTGAAATACGAATAAGAGACTTTTGGCAACGGTGCTCCTAAATACTCCTCTTTAAGTCCTAATATCCTCCTTATGGAACAATACGTTCCTAAATCTCAACCAAGACTCCCATTAGCAGGAGTGAAGGTAGATACTGAGAACCTGAAGTCGAAAAGATTATGGACTTAGTATTTCTGGGGGGGGGGGGGGGGTTCCTCTTTCTTCCATTGATTTCCATTCATTCTAAAGCAGCATCGCAGCAACTAGCCAAACTGCAGTTTAAACCACTTCAGCATTGGCTTGGACACTCAGCTGGAATGGTTGCTGCTTGTTCAGAAGTAAAAAGAGGTCAATGAGCAGCAAACACAAAAGAAAGCCTAAAGACCAACAGCCATCATTGCTATGCTGCAAACTAAACAGGCGATTTCTAACCGTCTCCGTGCTGTTTCAACGCCGTGTTCCCGGTCCTTGGTGGCTCCCCGGCGCCAGGTGTCCTGCGGTCGCTGTGCGATCGCGACACCAGGGCTTGCGTGCTCGCAGGAGCTCGCTGGTCATTTATATTTGCATGTAAATGTTTTTCACCCCCTGGCTCGACTGGTGGGGCAATCGCAAACCACTC
>NW_028293068.1:2500-12500 GCF_960531495.2 Zeus faber | reverse complement strand
CTCTCTTGCCGTATATTTGGGAATACTTGCTCTCTCACAGACACAACTCTATAACTCCTTTTTTCATCCCCTAGACAGCTCAGAGTAATTAACAGCGCAGCAATATTAGTTTTGTCAAAATGGTTTTAAACCTAGATGTTGTTATTGGTCATGCTGATGTGCTGGGACAGTTTTTTATTGTTGCCAGGAGCCTGAGCAGGGTAGGGTGGAGCAGCAGGTGGATGTGGAGGTTGTGGTGGGGGTAGTGATGCTATTGCCTAGGCAATTGCTAAGGCTCAGCTGGTCTAGAACCCCTGCTAGTTTCTCCTCCAGCCTCTCTTGGGACTCAACCCTGTGGACCTGGACGAATTCTTCTGCATCGCATTACCATTCTCATTAATGTGACTGATTATACACTCAGAAGAAGTGGAGGAGCTGCCCAATCTACTAAAGTATTTACTGGCAAACCAGTCTGAAGAATAAAAAAAATCCAGAGTGAGCCGACTCACCAGGGGCTTCTGGATGTTTCTGGTAATTGTACTTCATGGTTTTTGTTTCATTCTTTCAACACGATATTGCGCTTTTCGTGCTCATAATCACGAACTGTCCGACTTTTTTCGTGCTACAACTACCAACAGCGACCCAAACCACCTGTCTAACCTCCATCATGAGGCAGTCCCACAGATTGTGGTCAGGTCGCCCACACCCCGCCAGCACCCCTGCCCAGGCGTTTGAGCAGCTGTCTGTGGGCCCATGTCAGCCCCACCCTGGGAGCTAACAGGAGACAGAGAGGGGACAACACGGGAAGGGGAGAGAGCGTCCCGTGGCACCACAGGACCCGGCTGGTAGGCGTCCCCTCCCTCGGGCCGGCAGGAGGGGAACCGTGTGTGGAAAGAAAAGGGGCGTCCCGTGGCACTGGTAAGCCCGGCGGAGCCCCAGCTGTTCCCCTCCAGGCCATCGGGAGGGGCCGGGGTCCCATGAATCCCGCGTGGATCCTGGGGGCGGATGCAGCGGACACCCGGACAATCTCTTCTGGGGCACCGGGACGGGCTGGGGATCTGGCGAAGCCTGTGTGGATCCTTGGGCCGGACATTGGGCTGGGCCTCCTGCCAGCTCCCTGTTGGAGGCGGCAGGCCAGCCGTCGATTGCGGCGTGGACTACCACTCCATGGGGCTCCTGCTACAACCAAGGCGGTAGTGCTGTGGTGCCGCCTATGGGTGCCGGGCCCCTGCAGGCTGGGCAGGGTCGGACTCGGTCCTCTCGGGAGACAGAGAAGACGGAGACCCAGGGCCAGGGACCGGAAGCTTTGCTGGCCACTGCCGGTCCGCCCCGTCATCATGGGAGCTCACGCTGATGATGAAACAAGTTTTTTTTTTTACCAAAGCTGAACTTAACTTCCTATTGTGGACGTTTTTGGTCACACACGTCATTAACCCTTCGTGACACCGGCTTGGAACACAGAGAAAGAAGCTAACTCTTATCAGTAACGACTTAGCTGCTTTCTGCCGACACACACATCCTGGAGCTGTCAGTCAAAACTGCTATGTAAAAACTAAAATCCACTGCAAGGAGTTACTTATGAAGTTTAAAATTAAAAATGCAGGGAGCGTGTCCTCGGTAGCAGAATTCTGTAAACAACAAATCAAATAGAGACTCTCAACTCAACCCTCATCTCGTAGTTTGTAGGAGGCAGAAAGATATTTTATGAGAATTTGTATTCTGAGTGGATTATTAAATTCATAACCGGCAGTTCGGCTCAGGCGTTGTTTATGCATTTGAGTAAGTCAACAACAACACGACAAGCAGCTCTGGTGTCTAACCAAGAAAAGAAAACCAGCTAAGCGGAGAAGGAGAACCCAAACGAAAGCCCTTACCCTCCCCCAAAGCCATCGCGGCGTCCTGGCCACTGCCCTTTATTACTGGAATACACCATAAAATAGTCTGTTATTTCAGGATGTCTTCTTTCATTTCCTGCCCTCAGAAAATTAAGGAGAATTGGTCTGGGACGTGCTTATATTGGATCGCATGTTTTGGAGTATTTTTAATCATTGGCCTACCTAATAGCCCCCCCCCCCCCCCCCCCCCCCCCCCCACCGCCCTGCCATCCTACAACCCCATCAGTCCATGGCTCCGTCAGCTTAAGAGATGGAGTCCTTTCAAATAGCCTAGGATGCGCTATCTCACCTAATGGCCGTGTCAGTGTGTGAAACTAGGTCTGACACATTTAACTGGACAATAATGTCGTCTGCCTTGAATGGCTTTGAGTCTGTGTGACAGACCTAGATATGGTGTGAGTAGCGTTGACCACCAAATAAATCCATCCAACCCCCCCCCCCCCCCCCCCCCCCTTTGTCCATGAACACATTGGACCGTTCTTACTGGATTTCTTTGTTCTGATTATTTGGGTGGAGGGGGGTGACTAAAGTTGTTCCTATATCTGAATGTATTAATGCTGAGCTGATGTGAAATCCTGGCTTTAGCTGGACACTCAGGTCCGCCATCTGTTTGCTTTCAAACTGGTTCTCAGAAATTGAATGCAGTTGCTATGCTACTAATTAGGAAGAAACACTGCTGACCATTTCGTAAACTCAGACGTTCAAAAATGGCGACGGCTCCATCAACGCAAAAGGTCAAAGCCCATGTGCTTTCTTTTCTAAGGGATACTTCCCTTTTCAGTAGTGTTAAATGGGTTTTATATTAATCAAGCACGACTCAGCTATATACTGGCCTATGTTTGATATTTTTACTTGATATCCATGGCATCCGCTGACCCCTGGCTTCCCACCAATCTCCTTCCTACAGGATCAGAGACTATTATCCATATTGTGTCAACAGAGTCAGTGAAGCAGAACAAGGCATCAACCCAAGTGTAAGGCTCAGGTCAATGGCGGTGAATGAAAGATAATGGACTGAGTTCCGTGGCAGTGGAGGACACTGGAGATCCGCGCCCCTTCACGGGGACCTCCAAGCCAAGCTGCGCTGAGTGGCTCTTTCAAGAGGAAAAAAACATGTTCTTCTGCTCCATCAATTTCCAGATCTCACCTGGAGGGCTGGCCGTTGGCCACACCAGAGAGACATTCCGGATACTTTCCCTCACCACCTCTTTCCTGCATTCCTTTCCTCTCCTCTCCTCCTCCTCCCATCCCATGTCTTCTTTCTTTCTTTCTTAAAATGTCTGTTCTTCTCTTCACTCGTTTACTTTTCACTCAACTCCTACACTCTACTCTCCTCCCAACTGTTCTCTCCTTTCTTCAACCGTCTGCTATTCTCATCACCCCTTCTCTTCTTTCAGCCCTCTCTCCTCTCTTTCTTATGGTTTTCTCTGGTAGAGTCGCCTGGTTTGGGGGTAGGAATGGACAACAGCCTGGGTCACTTCCAACATAATTTCCATGCTGCATAAGTGCCTTCAAAAAAATGCAGCTCGATAGGTGCCAGGAAGGAAAGAAATAAACGACCTCCGAGTGTGAGCACAGGGAGGGCCAAGAGATTTTGGGTCGGACGATGCCTCCTGCTGCCAGGGCTGAGTGGGACAAAGGCAAAGAGTTTGGAGAGGTGGAGCCAACAGCACGGGGCAGTGAAAGATGATAAGTTGGAATCGATGGAAAAGAGGTTTGAGGTTAGACAAAGGTCTTGGATGGAAAGAAGAAAGAGTTCATGGAATGTCACAACAGAGTAGTGTGTTATTATAGTATATCGGAGTCTGACACAGCAGGATGAAGGGGGTAAAGTAGTGTTGGGAATTATATGGAGATTGTCAATGTGATACCATTGTTTTGGATGAATCTTAATTCTTTCCTTCTTCCCTTGTGTTTGGGTTGGTTCGCTAGGAGGAGAAACAACGGCCGTGTGCATTTTTTATATGTTAGAATCAAGGTCATATGTATGTCAAATTTATTTTGCTCTCATTGGCCATGCACAATGAGGAAGGCAAAAAGTAAAGAGTTCAAAAACAAGGCAGGATGAGACTGCATGCAGGAAAACAAACGGTGAAAGTGAAACGAGTGGGCAAAAGGGTGAGGAAAGGCAGGCGTGAGGGGAGAAGCGGCTAAGCTCTCCATTAGCATGCTTTGTAATTGTTTTGGTGCACGCACGCTGCGCTCACCTGCACCCAGTTATTTCTACAATCATCATCCCGAGCCCAGTGGCTCGGGATGATGCGCAGGCAACGCTCGGCTAGGTTGATGGAGTTTAGTACCTTGTGCAATGCAGACGGGCCCCAGAGACACTGCTCAGTTAATTAACCAAAAAAAATGACACAGATCCACCGGCTGATAACCAGGGGTGAAAAACACGCGCACACACAGGGAGAGAGTAAACTATATCTTTGTTTTAGATTGTTTGTTTTTCCCTTCCCCGTACAAAGCATGTGAATCTTATTGGTGCCGTCAATGAGATTTTCCCCCCAGAACCTCGGGTCACTGCGTCTACGTACCCTCAAACTGTGCCTGTTACCTGTGTTTCCCCGTATTGCAGCATTTCTGTCCTTTACGGGAATTTTTATTTTATTTCGCACAGTGCAGTTATGGAGGACTGCCTGTGGAGTAGGGCTGCATGCACGTGTGTGTCTGTGTGTGTGTGTGTGTGCGTGCGTGCGTGTCTGTGTGTGTGTGTGAGCATGACTGTACACAAGCTCCTTGGTGAGATTGACTCCTGCAGGGCCACAATGTGTTTGTTTGTGTAGTTGAACATACTGTATGTACTGTAACTAAACACACATGTGCACAAGTAAGCGTGTGCTTGTGTGTGTTTGTGTGTCTTTGCAGCCAGTGATTGTTTATGCTTTTATGCGTTTCTGCGGTGCTCAGCAGCAGGAGAACACTGATGACGGCGGGTAAATAGACGTTGCGGGGGAGGCCACAGACGGAGCATGCTGAGTTCATGTAAACTGCTGGTGGAAATGATTAACATCCTCCCTGGCCCCAAACGGTTCCCCCAACGCCTCATTTGTTCTTATCGTCAATCTTGGGGGCCGGTTTTACCTTGGGAACGAAGGCAGCACATGATTGTTCGTGGTAGTTTATCTTAACCTCTTTATAGTATTCTCAATTGTCTTAAGACCAATATAATTACTATATTCATCTGTTTTCTCTTAGATTGTTCTACGTATACCGTTTCCTTCGGAATGAAGAAGAACAAAGAATTACTTCATTCCAAATACATTTTTGCAGCCATATTCTGGCCAACTCCAGTTCTAGATCCAGTGCCTTGCATAAGGGCAATGGCAAGGAGTGTGTACCTGACATGCATGTATTTTGGTGTGGGAGAACATATGAAGTCCACACACAAAGGCTGTTTTGAACCCTGTCCACTCAGTGCCAACCCTGCATGCTGGACCTGAGTGGACAATGAGTAGCAAAAAACAATGATCTCTATATTTCTAACGCTTTCCCTCTTCTCTTTCCCCTTTCTCTTTTCCTCTTTTTCTCCATCAGTCCGTTTTTTTACTTTGTTGGTGAGGAAGTTTAATCAGTGCATCATTATGACTCTGCAGAGAGCTCAGCATTCAGTGCTGACCGCAGCACACAACCTGCATATTGAGCAGAAAAGGCGACTTCCCTCTCTTTTATTGCCCTACCCTCGAACGCCCCTCTGATCCCCCATCTCGCTGCCTCCCCTGCACCCCGTGGCATTTCAGCTTCACCCTGCTATTTGCCAATGTCATCCATTATTTTAACCCAGCGTCCATTGTTGTCACAATGACTCTTTTTGACGAGCGTCCTGTGCTCTTTACCGCCGCGTCCCATTTTCAGTTGCTAGACCTGGTCTCTCTGCCATCTTCTGCCCCCTGTTTCCAAAATGCATCACCTTTTTTACCTTTTTCTTCGCTCCGATGCGCTCTGCTCCAGCATGCGTGACTGCGGTTTGTCTCTGCCGATCTAAACACTTCCTCTCATTAGAGCGGATCTCGTTGAGGCTGCTCGGCAAATTGGCCTTATAGAAAAACAGTCAGTGTTCATTGAGCTGCCATGTCGGTAATCGCTGCCTGGCACCGGCTTTTATTCCCCTCAGAGGTAATTGCCATCCAGAAAGATGAGGTAACAAATGATAAGGGCGACGGCATCACGAGGCCATCCGTCATCCGTCCCCTCTTCTGTCGCTGTACATCGTCTACCAAGATCTGCTGGCCTTGGACTGGGTGGCGCCTGTACTGCGTACTACATGTTCCGACCATGGTGCAGTGTACTTTAGTATGCGTAAAAAGATCAATGATTCATCATTGATTGATTCAATCATTTAAACAATTATGAAGTTTCAGTGGTGGATGATGAGTTCAAAGTTAACTGTCCTTTTTCAAAAGGCTGTTATGTTTATTTTGTCAGGAGGTAGGAGCTTACACTAGCCTATTAACATTACCCGTGTCTCTTTTGAATGGCTTACTGTGGCGTGATTTTGCGCCAAGTCAAATACGTTGTTTTGCTAAAGGACAAAGAGGACCTTTCACAAAATAACATATTCGTCTTTAAGTAAAGCCTCAAGTCACATAATTGCTTCGATGTTTGATAAAGTGTCCAAAAACTGACCAAGGTCGTGGTCAGGCTGTGAATTTGAAACACGAATTCAGAACCGCTCGTCTGATGAATTTCACACCGTTGAAAGTGGGGTTGGTGTCTCCTCCCTCCCCTCCCCTCCTCTCTCCTCAACACTCTCCTCTCCTCTCTCCTCGACACTGTACTCTCCTCTCCTCTTCTCCCTCTCTCTTTTTTTGCTTTGTCACATCACCAGGACTCTAAATGTCACTGATGCAGCTGGACAGAGGGACTGTTTATCCTGGGCGGCAGCCTGCTCCCAAACACCGGGGCGCCATTGTTTCCTGATGACACACTGTGGACGCACGCACACACACACACACACACACACACACACATACACACACACACACCTCTCCAAAATGTGATTCACACAAAACCAACGTAAAGGTGATTCTCGAAATACAGCCTTTTTGGGTCTGCGGAGAGATTTTCCAATCGCTGCTATGACAGACCATAATACTACACATGGGAGATAGCTACCACAGGAACATGAACCAGATTATTATGAGTTGATTAAAGAGATACATTTTGAATGCGTTTAAAATAGATGCAGATACATAATTTGTCTTTCCTAGAAATGATCTGGTTTTTATGTTAATATTTTGTGATCGCCAAGATAAATTCCATCCTCATGACAGCCCTACCTTGCTTCCCTCAGGGTAATATTTTGTGACCGTTAAAGGGGGCCCGGAACGCCCAGTTCCACCCTTGCACAGAACAGGAAAAAAAAACATCATTCCCATCATTTGGATGCATGGATGAATCTGTGGGAGAACCCCCCCCCCGAATACACACACACACACACACACACACACACACACTGACACCCACCCACAGTGATTCTGCTCTGTCGCTCCGAGCCGTACATTAAAGTCGCATAAAGAGTCGGACAAAGCGAGTCCTGAAAGGCCTGACTCCCATTCTGCTGCAAGAGCAAACCATGACCCGGACCCAGACCCGCCCATCTGAGAGAACTACTGTTCATTGTGTTAACTGATAATGTGACACACACACACACACACACACACACACACACACACACACACACACACACACACACACACACACACACACACACACACACACACACACACACACACACAGGGATGTGTTTCAGCCCTATTGAGACCTGTTCTTTCACTGTGGACTGCCCGGCTCGGACGTCTAAAAAAAAACGTGTGTTGCTTCTCAAACAAACACACGCACAGACCTATAAAGACACATACAGACATACCGAGAGAGTCAGTATGTTTACATCCACACATTAACCACAGTTCAATGTGTGTATGTAAACAAATGCAGATAAGATGATAAGATGATATTTTCAGTAAGGTGGTTACATGGTATTGCATTGAATTCTTTTGATTTGTTCCGATCACGGTTCATCATCAGTATAAAACTTCCATGGAAGGTTAAGTTGGGTTCACAGCAGAAGAAGTGACGTGTACATTCTTTTCATCCTTTATCAGAGATCTCACCAGATGATCAGATCATTCTGATCAGATATCACATGACATGATTACATGACAGTTACAACATTGGGAATGTCGCCTTATTTAGAATAAAATCTGAACGTCCCATGGAAGTGAGCCTGTGAACGCACTTACAGGCACGGTCACAGTGATGTTCCACGTGAACCATAGCCACAGAGGCCCATTACGGGATGTGCAAAACGAGGAACCCCTGGTGTTTTTCACAACTTGACGACATTTCACTCACTCCAACTCATTGAGCTCGGCGTCCTCTCGTCAGGGCAGGGACATCTGCCGGTGGCGTTGAGGACGGGGGCTGGGTAGAGGGTGCTTCAGCTCCTACACAGGCGGTGCCTCGCACGCTTTGAATCCGCAGACATCGCCACTCCTACCGCCACTTAAGTCCCTGCGCAATTTACAGTGAAAATGAAAACACTCCATCCAGCCTGGCGGGTTTTGATGGGATTGATGCAAGTGTTTTTGAATGTGGCCTGTTTCTTTATTGAGAGCTCCTCAGGTGAGAAGACATCTTAAACACTCTCGGGTTGTGTATATTTACGCAAAGTCGTGTCTTGTTTTTTTGTTGTGGCAGCTCTATTACCGCTCTATTATCATCCTGTGGACTATCTGGTCAGCCAGAAACCATCAGCAAGGAAGAAAATGACTTCACAACAGTCTGTCTGTTGTCTGGCACATTTATGGTCCAAGCAGCACTAATTCTTCATTCAATGCATTTAATTGATTTTCATGAACAGTGGGCACTTGTGATTCCAAGAGTCCTACTGATTGAATTACAGTGATTGCCCTGGCACGAGATAAGGCATTTAGAACATGTCTACACTCCACCAGCCGCCATGTCTGGACATGGGAGTGTTTGGACTATGAGGGAGAGGCAGGAAGCTGATTGGCTGAATGCGACGACTGTGTAATGTAATGTATTTTAATTAAAAGCCGACCCGCCTCCCAATATGCCATTGAACGGGACTCTTCCTCTGGGCCTCTGCGGTCCTAATCGACCTATCAAGCAGCATCGTGGGTCCAAATCTGCTCGCTTACCCGTTGACTGAATGCTGCACTGCCTCCCAGCAGTCTACCGAATTCATATTGCTCTTTATGTCGACTGCGCTGCATGCTTATGAGCTGTTTTGATGCCGGCGGAGAGCAAGCGAGGCAGCGACGCAGGGAGAGAGAGAGAGAGGGAGAGAGAGAAAGAGAGAGAGAGAGAGAAAGAGAAAGAGCTTTGAAGGTACCAGACGCTGAAATACACCGAAATGTTTTTGAAAACGTCTGCCTTTACGCTCCATTTACTCACTCACATACATATGTGCGAGAAATGGCTGCTGTTATCTAAATGTTGGAAAATAACATAATGGCGCAATTAGTATAATTAAGTGAAACATATGTTGTTGTTGTTGTTTTTAGAATTACGATGCATTTAATGACACGCAAGATATATGCAAACAGCTGAATTTTTACAGTCTCATGATACCAGAATACTACAGCCTCCTGTTTTCCCCCTTCACCAGTAAAACAGATAAGAATCTCTCTTTTGAAATTCGGTTCTTGATGAGTCACCCAGTAAAAAAAGAGTAGTTCTACTTTCCGAGTCTTCGATCATTTGTTTCGGTTGGCGTAATTCTCACAAGAACCCTTCAATTTTGTCACAACTATTTATTTTGTGCTCACATTCATTATGACCACAACCGTTTTTCCCCATGGATGGAATCCTCCTGCGTGTCTGGCTGCCGCTGCAGAGTCTCCAACGAAACAAACAAACCATCTCTTTTTTAAAATTCAACAAATTTGTTCGCTACGACCGAATCGTTCGCCTGTCGTGACTCACCACAGTAAAGCAGCACCCAAGTCTGTGTTGGATCAAATTGGAGCACCGTGTGGGCTTTATGGTGGGGAACGTGTTGTTTTTGGCAACGGTACAATTTACAATAAGGTTTGGAGATGGATGGCAAAGAATCCACAGAGGAACCTCGGGGGAGCAGTTTAACAAAGCTGCTTGGCCCC
>NW_028293069.1:7500-10000 GCF_960531495.2 Zeus faber | reverse complement strand
AGAGCCACGGGACCAAGTGCGTTCGGAAGCTCTCGTGGCCGCCGACGAACACGCACCGCTCTGTGTTTAATGCGCGGGTGACCAAACCCCGGTTCGGGGGCCCGAAGGCGGCCCATCCCCGGTCGGCGCACTTCCCGACGGGCTAGAGCCACGGGACCAAGTGCGTTCGGAAGCTCTCGTGGCCGCCGACGAACACGCACCGCTCTGTGTTTAATGCGCGGGTGACCAAACCCCGGTTCGGGGGCCCGAAGGCGGCCCATCCCCGGTCGGCGCACTTCCCGACGGGCTAGAGCCACGGGACCAAGTGCGTTCGGAAGCTCTCGTGGCCGCCGACGAACACGCACCGCTCTGTGTTTAATGCGCGGGTGACCAAACCCCGGTTCGGGGGCCCGAAGGCGGCCCATCCCCGGTCGGCGCACTTCCCGACGGGCTAGAGCCACGGGACCAAGTGCGTTCGGAAGCTCTCGTGGCCGCCGACGAACACGCACCGCTCTGTGTTTAATGCGCGGGTGACCAAACCCCGGTTCGGGGGCCCGAAGGCGGCCCATCCCCGGTCGGCGCACTTCCCGACGGGCTAGAGCCACGGGACCAAGTGCGTTCGGAAGCTCTCGTGGCCGCCGACGAACACGCACCGCTCTGTGTTTAATGCGCGGGTGACCAAACCCCGGTTCGGGGGCCCGAAGGCGGCCCATCCCCGGTCGGCGCACTTCCCGACGGGCTAGAGCCACGGGACCAAGTGCGTTCGGAAGCTCTCGTGGCCGCCGACGAACACGCACCGCTCTGTGTTTAATGCGCGGGTGACCAAACCCCGGTTCGGGGGCCCGAAGGCGGCCCATCCCCGGTCGGCGCACTTCCCGACGGGCTAGAGCCACGGGACCAAGTGCGTTCGGAAGCTCTCGTGGCCGCCGACGAACACGCACCGCTCTGTGTTTAATGCGCGGGTGACCAAACCCCGGTTCGGGGGCCCGAAGGCGGCCCATCCCCGGTCGGCGCACTTCCCGACGGGCTAGAGCCACGGGACCAAGTGCGTTCGGAAGCTCTCGTGGCCGCCGACGAACACGCACCGCTCTGTGTTTAATGCGCGGGTGACCAAACCCCGGTTCGGGGGCCCGAAGGCGGCCCATCCCCGGTCGGCGCACTTCCCGACGGGCTAGAGCCACGGGACCAAGTGCGTTCGGAAGCTCTCGTGGCCGCCGACGAACACGCACCGCTCTGTGTTTAATGCGCGGGTGACCAAACCCCGGTTCGGGGGCCCGAAGGCGGCCCATCCCCGGTCGGCGCACTTCCCGACGGGCTAGAGCCACGGGACCAAGTGCGTTCGGAAGCTCTCGTGGCCGCCGACGAACACGCACCGCTCTGTGTTTAATGCGCGGGTGACCAAACCCCGGTTCGGGGGCCCGAAGGCGGCCCATCCCCGGTCGGCGCACTTCCCGACGGGCTAGAGCCACGGGACCAAGTGCGTTCGGAAGCTCTCGTGGCCGCCGACGAACACGCACCGCTCTGTGTTTAATGCGCGGGTGACCAAACCCCGGTTCGGGGGCCCGAAGGCGGCCCATCCCCGGTCGGCGCACTTCCCGACGGGCTAGAGCCACGGGACCAAGTGCGTTCGGAAGCTCTCGTGGCCGCCGACGAACACGCACCGCTCTGTGTTTAATGCGCGGGTGACCAAACCCCGGTTCGGGGGCCCGAAGGCGGCCCATCCCCGGTCGGCGCACTTCCCGACGGGCTAGAGCCACGGGACCAAGTGCGTTCGGAAGCTCTCGTGGCCGCCGACGAACACGCACCGCTCTGTGTTTAATGCGCGGGTGACCAAACCCCGGTTCGGGGGGCCCGAAGGCGGCCCATCCCCGGTCGGCGCACTTCCCGACGGGCTAGAGCCACGGGACCAAGTGCGTTCGGAAGCTCTCGTGGCCGCCGACGAACACGCACCGCTCTGTGTTTAATGCGCGGGTGACCAAACCCCGGTTCGGGGGCCCGAAGGCGGCCCATCCCCGGTCGGCGCACTTCCCGACGGGCTAGAGCCACGGGACCAAGTGCGTTCGGAAGCTCTCGTGGCCGCCGACGAACACGCACCGCTCTGTGTTTAATGCGCGGGTGACCAAACCCCGGTTCGGGGGCCCGAAGGCGGCCCATCCCCGGTCGGCGCACTTCCCGACGGGCTAGAGCCACGGGACCAAGTGCGTTCGGAAGCTCTCGTGGCCGCCGACGAACACGCACCGCTCTGTGTTTAATGCGCGGGTGACCAAACCCCGGTTCGGGGGCCCGAAGGCGGCCCATCCCCGGTCGGCGCACTTCCCGACGGGCTAGAGCCACGGGACCAAGTGCGTTCGGAAGCTCTCGTGGCCGCCGACGAACACGCACCGCTCTGTGTTTAATGCGCGGGTGACCAAACCCCGGTTCGGGGGCCCGAAGGCGGCCCATCCCCGGTCGGCGCACTTCCCGACGGGCTAGAGCCACGGGACCAAGTGCGTTCGGAAGCTCTCGTGGCCGCCGACGAACA
>NW_028293070.1:42500-45000 GCF_960531495.2 Zeus faber | reverse complement strand
TCGGCGCACTTCCCGACGGGCTAGAGCCACGGGACCAAGTGCGTTCGGAAGCTCTCGTGGCCGCCGACGAACACGCACCGCTCTGTGTTTAATGCGCGGGTGACCAAACCCCGGTTCGGGGGCCCGAAGGCGGCCCATCCCCGGTCGGCGCACTTCCCGACGGGCTAGAGCCACGGGACCAAGTGCGTTCGGAAGCTCTCGTGGCCGCCGACGAACACGCACCGCTCTGTGTTTAATGCGCGGGTGACCAAACCCCGGTTCGGGGGCCCGAAGGCGGCCCATCCCCGGTCGGCGCACTTCCCGACGGGCTAGAGCCACGGGACCAAGTGCGTTCGGAAGCTCTCGTGGCCGCCGACGAACACGCACCGCTCTGTGTTTAATGCGCGGGTGACCAAACCCCGGTTCGGGGGCCCGAAGGCGGCCCATCCCCGGTCGGCGCACTTCCCGACGGGCTAGAGCCACGGGACCAAGTGCGTTCGGAAGCTCTCGTGGCCGCCGACGAACACGCACCGCTCTGTGTTTAATGCGCGGGTGACCAAACCCCGGTTCGGGGGCCCGAAGGCGGCCCATCCCCGGTCGGCGCACTTCCCGACGGGCTAGAGCCACGGGACCAAGTGCGTTCGGAAGCTCTCGTGGCCGCCGACGAACACGCACCGCTCTGTGTTTAATGCGCGGGTGACCAAACCCCGGTTCGGGGGCCCGAAGGCGGCCCATCCCCGGTCGGCGCACTTCCCGACGGGCTAGAGCCACGGGACCAAGTGCGTTCGGAAGCTCTCGTGGCCGCCGACGAACACGCACCGCTCTGTGTTTAATGCGCGGGTGACCAAACCCCGGTTCGGGGGCCCGAAGGCGGCCCATCCCCGGTCGGCGCACTTCCCGACGGGCTAGAGCCACGGGACCAAGTGCGTTCGGAAGCTCTCGTGGCCGCCGACGAACACGCACCGCTCTGTGTTTAATGCGCGGGTGACCAAACCCCGGTTCGGGGGCCCGAAGGCGGCCCATCCCCGGTCGGCGCACTTCCCGACGGGCTAGAGCCACGGGACCAAGTGCGTTCGGAAGCTCTCGTGGCCGCCGACGAACACGCACCGCTCTGTGTTTAATGCGCGGGTGACCAAACCCCGGTTCGGGGGCCCGAAGGCGGCCCATCCCCGGTCGGCGCACTTCCCGACGGGCTAGAGCCACGGGACCAAGTGCGTTCGGAAGCTCTCGTGGCCGCCGACGAACACGCACCGCTCTGTGTTTAATGCGCGGGTGACCAAACCCCGGTTCGGGGGCCCGAAGGCGGCCCATCCCCGGTCGGCGCACTTCCCGACGGGCTAGAGCCACGGGACCAAGTGCGTTCGGAAGCTCTCGTGGCCGCCGACGAACACGCACCGCTCTGTGTTTAATGCGCGGGTGACCAAACCCCGGTTCGGGGGCCCGAAGGCGGCCCATCCCCGGTCGGCGCACTTCCCGACGGGCTAGAGCCACGGGACCAAGTGCGTTCGGAAGCTCTCGTGGCCGCCGACGAACACGCACCGCTCTGTGTTTAATGCGCGGGTGACCAAACCCCGGTTCGGGGGCCCGAAGGCGGCCCATCCCCGGTCGGCGCACTTCCCGACGGGCTAGAGCCACGGGACCAAGTGCGTTCGGAAGCTCTCGTGGCCGCCGACGAACACGCACCGCTCTGTGTTTAATGCGCGGGTGACCAAACCCCGGTTCGGGGGCCCGAAGGCGGCCCATCCCCGGTCGGCGCACTTCCCGACGGGCTAGAGCCACGGGACCAAGTGCGTTCGGAAGCTCTCGTGGCCGCCGACGAACACGCACCGCTCTGTGTTTAATGCGCGGGTGACCAAACCCCGGTTCGGGGGCCCGAAGGCGGCCCATCCCCGGTCGGCGCACTTCCCGACGGGCTAGAGCCACGGGACCAAGTGCGTTCGGAAGCTCTCGTGGCCGCCGACGAACACGCACCGCTCTGTGTTTAATGCGCGGGTGACCAAACCCCGGTTCGGGGGCCCGAAGGCGGCCCATCCCCGGTCGGCGCACTTCCCGACGGGCTAGAGCCACGGGACCAAGTGCGTTCGGAAGCTCTCGTGGCCGCCGACGAACACGCACCGCTCTGTGTTTAATGCGCGGGTGACCAAACCCCGGTTCGGGGGCCCGAAGGCGGCCCATCCCCGGTCGGCGCACTTCCCGACGGGCTAGAGCCACGGGACCAAGTGCGTTCGGAAGCTCTCGTGGCCGCCGACGAACACGCACCGCTCTGTGTTTAATGCGCGGGTGACCAAACCCCGGTTCGGGGGCCCGAAGGCGGCCCATCCCCGGTCGGCGCACTTCCCGACGGGCTAGAGCCACGGGACCAAGTGCGTTCGGAAGCTCTCGTGGCCGCCGACGAACACGCACCGCTCTGTGTTTAATGCGCGGGTGACCAAACCCCGGTTCGGGGGCCCGAAGGCGGCCCATCCCCGGTCGGCGCACTTCCCGACGGGCTAGAGCCACGGGACCAAGTGCGTTCGGAAGC
>NW_028293070.1:0-25000 GCF_960531495.2 Zeus faber | reverse complement strand
GTAGCCTGGTATGTATTGGTGAGTACTTTTCCTATGTTCCCCCCTGGCCAGCATGGTCAGTTTGGTATAGGGGACCAAAGGTAATGCACGGGCCGTCGCACGTTATCAAGATTCTCCAATCCCGTATTATGTTAGGTAGAGTGTTAGGTTCATGTTTTGTAGTTATCCCATTTGGGTTAAAGAATATTGGCATATTCTGGCTTCAAGGAGAAGTCCCCTAACGAGGGTTTAAGGTGACTTACATTTAAAAGGATGCTTGTTTCCTCTTAGTAGTATAGGTCCAGAGTAATTTGCTTATATTTGTTGTTTAGATGCTTTATTAGTCGTTGGTAGACGTAGTTGTTTTCTTTAAGAGTGGTTAAGAACACCTTATTTGTTTTTTGTTTCAAGTTGTTAAGAGTGGTTGAGAATACCCTGTTTGTTTTTTTGTTTCCAGTTGTTAAGAGTGGTTAAGAACACCTTATTTGTTCTTTCTCCGCATTTCTATATGATTACTTTTAGAAATTTAGGACACATTCATCAGTAGTGTACCTCAGGATCATTGAGTGTTTCAGCCTTTTAAACAAACTATACACCCTCTCCTTGAGGCAGGCCACCTGGGCTTCGTCAAGACCCTGGTGTGTGTCCCCCGGTCAATTGGTTTATTTTAGGAAATATTTCTACTCTTGTTGGTTGGATTTTGATGAGTTTGGGTACGACCTCTATTTGTCCGTGGTATATCTATGTTCTTAGATTTAGTTGAGTATAGGTAAGTTCCGTCTCTGTTTGTCATTGGGAAACTTCTTCCATTTTCAATTGGATTTTGTAGAGTTTGGGTACGACCTCTATTTCTCAGTGGGATATTTTTGTTCTTGGATTTTGTTGAGTTTGGGTACGACCTCTATTCGTCAATGGTTAGGGTTAGGATTTGGTTTTAGGGTTAGGATAAGGGTTAGGTTTAGGGTTAGGTTTGGGGTTAGGTTTAGGGCTAGGTCTTAGGGTTAACGTTAGTGTTAGGGTTAGGTTTAGAACCAGGGCTAGGCTTAGGTTTAGGGTTAGGCTAAGGGTTAGGTTTAGGGTTAAGTCTTAGGGTTAACGTTAGGGTTAGGGTTAGGTTTAGAGCTAGAGTTAGGGTTAGGGTTAGGGTCAGGGTTTTAGGATTAGGGTTGGAGAGGAGAGGGAAGTGGAGGAGAAGTATATGTAGAAGGGAGGTAGAGGGAAGGAGAGCCGTCTGTTCGGACTGCATTCTCCTCCTGCCTGTTCGGGCTATTCTCTACCGTCCCAGCTCTCTCAGTTTCCTGAGAGAAGGGGAAGAGAGTGAGAAAAAGAATGAAAAAAGAGAAAAAAAAAAAAAAAAAAAAAAAAAAAAAAAAAAATTGTAAGCTAAGTTATTTTGTATAGTTGTTAATTTATGAGAATAGACTCTAATCAATAGTTGGAAGTTGTTGTACACCTTATCTTGCGCCATGTCAATGCCTTTAAGAGGAGGAAAGAAAGGGGAGAGAGATTTGGTTAGATAATACATATAATGGGTTATAAGGAGAATCTGCTTTCCGAGGCACAGGCTAGATTAGGTTGGGTGAGTACTGTATTGATGATCCCGTCTACCCAGTTTGGGTAGCCTGGTATGTATTGGTGAGTACTTTTCCTATGTTCCCCCCTGGCCAGCATGGTCAGTTTGGTATAGGGGACCAAAGGTAATGCACGGGCCGTCGCACGTTATCAAGATTCTCCAATCCCGTATTATGTTAGGTAGAGTGTTAGGTTCATGTTTTGTAGTTATCCCATTTGGGTTAAAGAATATTGGCATATTCTGGCTTCAAGGAGAAGTCCCCTAACGAGGGTTTAAGGTGACTTACATTTAAAAGGATGCTTGTTTCCTCTTAGTAGTATAGGTCCAGAGTAATTTGCTTATATTTGTTGTTTAGATGCTTTATTAGTCGTTGGTAGACGTAGTTGTTTTCTTTAAGAGTGGTTAAGAACACCTTATTTGTTTTTTGTTTCAAGTTGTTAAGAGTGGTTGAGAATACCCTGTTTGTTTTTTTGTTTCCAGTTGTTAAGAGTGGTTAAGAACACCTTATTTGTTCTTTCTCCGCATTTCTATATGATTACTTTTAGAAATTTAGGACACATTCATCAGTAGTGTACCTCAGGATCATTGAGTGTTTCAGCCTTTTAAACAAACTATACACCCTCTCCTTGAGGCAGGCCACCTGGGCTTCGTCAAGACCCTGGTGTGTGTCCCCCGGTCAATTGGTTTATTTTAGGAAATATTTCTACTCTTGTTGGTTGGATTTTGATGAGTTTGGGTACGACCTCTATTTGTCCGTGGTATATCTATGTTCTTAGATTTAGTTGAGTATAGGTAAGTTCCGTCTCTGTTTGTCATTGGGAAACTTCTTCCATTTTCAATTGGATTTTGTAGAGTTTGGGTACGACCTCTATTTCTCAGTGGGATATTTTTGTTCTTGGATTTTGTTGAGTTTGGGTACGACCTCTATTCGTCAATGGTTAGGGTTAGGATTTGGTTTTAGGGTTAGGATAAGGGTTAGGTTTAGGGTTAGGTTTGGGGTTAGGTTTAGGGCTAGGTCTTAGGGTTAACGTTAGTGTTAGGGTTAGGTTTAGAACCAGGGCTAGGCTTAGGTTTAGGGTTAGGCTAAGGGTTAGGTTTAGGGTTAAGTCTTAGGGTTAACGTTAGGGTTAGGGTTAGGTTTAGAGCTAGAGTTAGGGTTAGGGTTAGGGTCAGGGTTTTAGGATTAGGGTTGGAGAGGAGAGGGAAGTGGAGGAGAAGTATATGTAGAAGGGAGGTAGAGGGAAGGAGAGCCGTCTGTTCGGACTGCATTCTCCTCCTGCCTGTTCGGGCTATTCTCTACCGTCCCAGCTCTCTCAGTTTCCTGAGAGAAGGGGAAGAGAGTGAGAAAAAGAATGAAAAAAGAGAAAAAAAAAAAAAAAAAAAAAAAAAAAAAAAAAAATTGTAAGCTAAGTTATTTTGTATAGTTGTTAATTTATGAGAATAGACTCTAATCAATAGTTGGAAGTTGTTGTACACCTTATCTTGCGCCATGTCAATGCCTTTAAGAGGAGGAAAGAAAGGGGAGAGAGATTTGGTTAGATAATACATATAATGGGTTATAAGGAGAATCTGCTTTCCGAGGCACAGGCTAGATTAGGTTGGGTGAGTACTGTATTGATGATCCCGTCTACCCAGTTTGGGTAGCCTGGTATGTATTGGTGAGTACTTTTCCTATGTTCCCCCCTGGCCAGCATGGTCAGTTTGGTATAGGGGACCAAAGGTAATGCACGGGCCGTCGCACGTTATCAAGATTCTCCAATCCCGTATTATGTTAGGTAGAGTGTTAGGTTCATGTTTTGTAGTTATCCCATTTGGGTTAAAGAATATTGGCATATTCTGGCTTCAAGGAGAAGTCCCCTAACGAGGGTTTAAGGTGACTTACATTTAAAAGGATGCTTGTTTCCTCTTAGTAGTATAGGTCCAGAGTAATTTGCTTATATTTGTTGTTTAGATGCTTTATTAGTCGTTGGTAGACGTAGTTGTTTTCTTTAAGAGTGGTTAAGAACACCTTATTTGTTTTTTGTTTCAAGTTGTTAAGAGTGGTTGAGAATACCCTGTTTGTTTTTTTGTTTCCAGTTGTTAAGAGTGGTTAAGAACACCTTATTTGTTCTTTCTCCGCATTTCTATATGATTACTTTTAGAAATTTAGGACACATTCATCAGTAGTGTACCTCAGGATCATTGAGTGTTTCAGCCTTTTAAACAAACTATACACCCTCTCCTTGAGGCAGGCCACCTGGGCTTCGTCAAGACCCTGGTGTGTGTCCCCCGGTCAATTGGTTTATTTTAGGAAATATTTCTACTCTTGTTGGTTGGATTTTGATGAGTTTGGGTACGACCTCTATTTGTCCGTGGTATATCTATGTTCTTAGATTTAGTTGAGTATAGGTAAGTTCCGTCTCTGTTTGTCATTGGGAAACTTCTTCCATTTTCAATTGGATTTTGTAGAGTTTGGGTACGACCTCTATTTCTCAGTGGGATATTTTTGTTCTTGGATTTTGTTGAGTTTGGGTACGACCTCTATTCGTCAATGGTTAGGGTTAGGATTTGGTTTTAGGGTTAGGATAAGGGTTAGGTTTAGGGTTAGGTTTGGGGTTAGGTTTAGGGCTAGGTCTTAGGGTTAACGTTAGTGTTAGGGTTAGGTTTAGAACCAGGGCTAGGCTTAGGTTTAGGGTTAGGCTAAGGGTTAGGTTTAGGGTTAAGTCTTAGGGTTAACGTTAGGGTTAGGGTTAGGTTTAGAGCTAGAGTTAGGGTTAGGGTTAGGGTCAGGGTTTTAGGATTAGGGTTGGAGAGGAGAGGGAAGTGGAGGAGAAGTATATGTAGAAGGGAGGTAGAGGGAAGGAGAGCCGTCTGTTCGGACTGCATTCTCCTCCTGCCTGTTCGGGCTATTCTCTACCGTCCCAGCTCTCTCAGTTTCCTGAGAGAAGGGGAAGAGAGTGAGAAAAAGAATGAAAAAAGAGAAAAAAAAAAAAAAAAAAAAAAAAAAATTGTAAGCTAAGTTATTTTGTATAGTTGTTAATTTATGAGAATAGACTCTAATCAATAGTTGGAAGTTGTTGTACACCTTATCTTGCGCCATGTCAATGCCTTTAAGAGGAGGAAAGAAAGGGGAGAGAGATTTGGTTAGATAATACATATAATGGGTTATAAGGAGAATCTGCTTTCCGAGGCACAGGCTAGATTAGGTTGGGTGAGTACTGTATTGATGATCCCGTCTACCCAGTTTGGGTAGCCTGGTATGTATTGGTGAGTACTTTTCCTATGTTCCCCCCTGGCCAGCATGGTCAGTTTGGTATAGGGGACCAAAGGTAATGCACGGGCCGTCGCACGTTATCAAGATTCTCCAATCCCGTATTATGTTAGGTAGAGTGTTAGGTTCATGTTTTGTAGTTATCCCATTTGGGTTAAAGAATATTGGCATATTCTGGCTTCAAGGAGAAGTCCCCTAACGAGGGTTTAAGGTGACTTACATTTAAAAGGATGCTTGTTTCCTCTTAGTAGTATAGGTCCAGAGTAATTTGCTTATATTTGTTGTTTAGATGCTTTATTAGTCGTTGGTAGACGTAGTTGTTTTCTTTAAGAGTGGTTAAGAACACCTTATTTGTTTTTTGTTTCAAGTTGTTAAGAGTGGTTGAGAATACCCTGTTTGTTTTTTTGTTTCCAGTTGTTAAGAGTGGTTAAGAACACCTTATTTGTTCTTTCTCCGCATTTCTATATGATTACTTTTAGAAATTTAGGACACATTCATCAGTAGTGTACCTCAGGATCATTGAGTGTTTCAGCCTTTTAAACAAACTATACACCCTCTCCTTGAGGCAGGCCACCTGGGCTTCGTCAAGACCCTGGTGTGTGTCCCCCGGTCAATTGGTTTATTTTAGGAAATATTTCTACTCTTGTTGGTTGGATTTTGATGAGTTTGGGTACGACCTCTATTTGTCCGTGGTATATCTATGTTCTTAGATTTAGTTGAGTATAGGTAAGTTCCGTCTCTGTTTGTCATTGGGAAACTTCTTCCATTTTCAATTGGATTTTGTAGAGTTTGGGTACGACCTCTATTTCTCAGTGGGATATTTTTGTTCTTGGATTTTGTTGAGTTTGGGTACGACCTCTATTCGTCAATGGTTAGGGTTAGGATTTGGTTTTAGGGTTAGGATAAGGGTTAGGTTTAGGGTTAGGTTTGGGGTTAGGTTTAGGGCTAGGTCTTAGGGTTAACGTTAGTGTTAGGGTTAGGTTTAGAACCAGGGCTAGGCTTAGGTTTAGGGTTAGGCTAAGGGTTAGGTTTAGGGTTAAGTCTTAGGGTTAACGTTAGGGTTAGGGTTAGGTTTAGAGCTAGAGTTAGGGTTAGGGTTAGGGTCAGGGTTTTAGGATTAGGGTTGGAGAGGAGAGGGAAGTGGAGGAGAAGTATATGTAGAAGGGAGGTAGAGGGAAGGAGAGCCGTCTGTTCGGACTGCATTCTCCTCCTGCCTGTTCGGGCTATTCTCTACCGTCCCAGCTCTCTCAGTTTCCTGAGAGAAGGGGAAGAGAGTGAGAAAAAGAATGAAAAAAGAGAAAAAAAAAAAAAAAAAAAAATTGTAAGCTAAGTTATTTTGTATAGTTGTTAATTTATGAGAATAGACTCTAATCAATAGTTGGAAGTTGTTGTACACCTTATCTTGCGCCATGTCAATGCCTTTAAGAGGAGGAAAGAAAGGGGAGAGAGATTTGGTTAGATAATACATATAATGGGTTATAAGGAGAATCTGCTTTCCGAGGCACAGGCTAGATTAGGTTGGGTGAGTACTGTATTGATGATCCCGTCTACCCAGTTTGGGTAGCCTGGTATGTATTGGTGAGTACTTTTCCTATGTTCCCCCCTGGCCAGCATGGTCAGTTTGGTATAGGGGACCAAAGGTAATGCACGGGCCGTCGCACGTTATCAAGATTCTCCAATCCCGTATTATGTTAGGTAGAGTGTTAGGTTCATGTTTTGTAGTTATCCCATTTGGGTTAAAGAATATTGGCATATTCTGGCTTCAAGGAGAAGTCCCCTAACGAGGGTTTAAGGTGACTTACATTTAAAAGGATGCTTGTTTCCTCTTAGTAGTATAGGTCCAGAGTAATTTGCTTATATTTGTTGTTTAGATGCTTTATTAGTCGTTGGTAGACGTAGTTGTTTTCTTTAAGAGTGGTTAAGAACACCTTATTTGTTTTTTGTTTCAAGTTGTTAAGAGTGGTTGAGAATACCCTGTTTGTTTTTTTGTTTCCAGTTGTTAAGAGTGGTTAAGAACACCTTATTTGTTCTTTCTCCGCATTTCTATATGATTACTTTTAGAAATTTAGGACACATTCATCAGTAGTGTACCTCAGGATCATTGAGTGTTTCAGCCTTTTAAACAAACTATACACCCTCTCCTTGAGGCAGGCCACCTGGGCTTCGTCAAGACCCTGGTGTGTGTCCCCCGGTCAATTGGTTTATTTTAGGAAATATTTCTACTCTTGTTGGTTGGATTTTGATGAGTTTGGGTACGACCTCTATTTGTCCGTGGTATATCTATGTTCTTAGATTTAGTTGAGTATAGGTAAGTTCCGTCTCTGTTTGTCATTGGGAAACTTCTTCCATTTTCAATTGGATTTTGTAGAGTTTGGGTACGACCTCTATTTCTCAGTGGGATATTTTTGTTCTTGGATTTTGTTGAGTTTGGGTACGACCTCTATTCGTCAATGGTTAGGGTTAGGATTTGGTTTTAGGGTTAGGATAAGGGTTAGGTTTAGGGTTAGGTTTGGGGTTAGGTTTAGGGCTAGGTCTTAGGGTTAACGTTAGTGTTAGGGTTAGGTTTAGAACCAGGGCTAGGCTTAGGTTTAGGGTTAGGCTAAGGGTTAGGTTTAGGGTTAAGTCTTAGGGTTAACGTTAGGGTTAGGGTTAGGTTTAGAGCTAGAGTTAGGGTTAGGGTTAGGGTCAGGGTTTTAGGATTAGGGTTGGAGAGGAGAGGGAAGTGGAGGAGAAGTATATGTAGAAGGGAGGTAGAGGGAAGGAGAGCCGTCTGTTCGGACTGCATTCTCCTCCTGCCTGTTCGGGCTATTCTCTACCGTCCCAGCTCTCTCAGTTTCCTGAGAGAAGGGGAAGAGAGTGAGAAAAAGAATGAAAAAAGAGAAAAAAAAAAAAAAAAAAAAAAAAAAAAAAATTGTAAGCTAAGTTATTTTGTATAGTTGTTAATTTATGAGAATAGACTCTAATCAATAGTTGGAAGTTGTTGTACACCTTATCTTGCGCCATGTCAATGCCTTTAAGAGGAGGAAAGAAAGGGGAGAGAGATTTGGTTAGATAATACATATAATGGGTTATAAGGAGAATCTGCTTTCCGAGGCACAGGCTAGATTAGGTTGGGTGAGTACTGTATTGATGATCCCGTCTACCCAGTTTGGGTAGCCTGGTATGTATTGGTGAGTACTTTTCCTATGTTCCCCCCTGGCCAGCATGGTCAGTTTGGTATAGGGGACCAAAGGTAATGCACGGGCCGTCGCACGTTATCAAGATTCTCCAATCCCGTATTATGTTAGGTAGAGTGTTAGGTTCATGTTTTGTAGTTATCCCATTTGGGTTAAAGAATATTGGCATATTCTGGCTTCAAGGAGAAGTCCCCTAACGAGGGTTTAAGGTGACTTACATTTAAAAGGATGCTTGTTTCCTCTTAGTAGTATAGGTCCAGAGTAATTTGCTTATATTTGTTGTTTAGATGCTTTATTAGTCGTTGGTAGACGTAGTTGTTTTCTTTAAGAGTGGTTAAGAACACCTTATTTGTTTTTTGTTTCAAGTTGTTAAGAGTGGTTGAGAATACCCTGTTTGTTTTTTTGTTTCCAGTTGTTAAGAGTGGTTAAGAACACCTTATTTGTTCTTTCTCCGCATTTCTATATGATTACTTTTAGAAATTTAGGACACATTCATCAGTAGTGTACCTCAGGATCATTGAGTGTTTCAGCCTTTTAAACAAACTATACACCCTCTCCTTGAGGCAGGCCACCTGGGCTTCGTCAAGACCCTGGTGTGTGTCCCCCGGTCAATTGGTTTATTTTAGGAAATATTTCTACTCTTGTTGGTTGGATTTTGATGAGTTTGGGTACGACCTCTATTTGTCCGTGGTATATCTATGTTCTTAGATTTAGTTGAGTATAGGTAAGTTCCGTCTCTGTTTGTCATTGGGAAACTTCTTCCATTTTCAATTGGATTTTGTAGAGTTTGGGTACGACCTCTATTTCTCAGTGGGATATTTTTGTTCTTGGATTTTGTTGAGTTTGGGTACGACCTCTATTCGTCAATGGTTAGGGTTAGGATTTGGTTTTAGGGTTAGGATAAGGGTTAGGTTTAGGGTTAGGTTTGGGGTTAGGTTTAGGGCTAGGTCTTAGGGTTAACGTTAGTGTTAGGGTTAGGTTTAGAACCAGGGCTAGGCTTAGGTTTAGGGTTAGGCTAAGGGTTAGGTTTAGGGTTAAGTCTTAGGGTTAACGTTAGGGTTAGGGTTAGGTTTAGAGCTAGAGTTAGGGTTAGGGTTAGGGTCAGGGTTTTAGGATTAGGGTTGGAGAGGAGAGGGAAGTGGAGGAGAAGTATATGTAGAAGGGAGGTAGAGGGAAGGAGAGCCGTCTGTTCGGACTGCATTCTCCTCCTGCCTGTTCGGGCTATTCTCTACCGTCCCAGCTCTCTCAGTTTCCTGAGAGAAGGGGAAGAGAGTGAGAAAAAGAATGAAAAAAGAGAAAAAAAAAAAAAAAAAAAAAAAAAAATTGTAAGCTAAGTTATTTTGTATAGTTGTTAATTTATGAGAATAGACTCTAATCAATAGTTGGAAGTTGTTGTACACCTTATCTTGCGCCATGTCAATGCCTTTAAGAGGAGGAAAGAAAGGGGAGAGAGATTTGGTTAGATAATACATATAATGGGTTATAAGGAGAATCTGCTTTCCGAGGCACAGGCTAGATTAGGTTGGGTGAGTACTGTATTGATGATCCCGTCTACCCAGTTTGGGTAGCCTGGTATGTATTGGTGAGTACTTTTCCTATGTTCCCCCCTGGCCAGCATGGTCAGTTTGGTATAGGGGACCAAAGGTAATGCACGGGCCGTCGCACGTTATCAAGATTCTCCAATCCCGTATTATGTTAGGTAGAGTGTTAGGTTCATGTTTTGTAGTTATCCCATTTGGGTTAAAGAATATTGGCATATTCTGGCTTCAAGGAGAAGTCCCCTAACGAGGGTTTAAGGTGACTTACATTTAAAAGGATGCTTGTTTCCTCTTAGTAGTATAGGTCCAGAGTAATTTGCTTATATTTGTTGTTTAGATGCTTTATTAGTCGTTGGTAGACGTAGTTGTTTTCTTTAAGAGTGGTTAAGAACACCTTATTTGTTTTTTGTTTCAAGTTGTTAAGAGTGGTTGAGAATACCCTGTTTGTTTTTTTGTTTCCAGTTGTTAAGAGTGGTTAAGAACACCTTATTTGTTCTTTCTCCGCATTTCTATATGATTACTTTTAGAAATTTAGGACACATTCATCAGTAGTGTACCTCAGGATCATTGAGTGTTTCAGCCTTTTAAACAAACTATACACCCTCTCCTTGAGGCAGGCCACCTGGGCTTCGTCAAGACCCTGGTGTGTGTCCCCCGGTCAATTGGTTTATTTTAGGAAATATTTCTACTCTTGTTGGTTGGATTTTGATGAGTTTGGGTACGACCTCTATTTGTCCGTGGTATATCTATGTTCTTAGATTTAGTTGAGTATAGGTAAGTTCCGTCTCTGTTTGTCATTGGGAAACTTCTTCCATTTTCAATTGGATTTTGTAGAGTTTGGGTACGACCTCTATTTCTCAGTGGGATATTTTTGTTCTTGGATTTTGTTGAGTTTGGGTACGACCTCTATTCGTCAATGGTTAGGGTTAGGATTTGGTTTTAGGGTTAGGATAAGGGTTAGGTTTAGGGTTAGGTTTGGGGTTAGGTTTAGGGCTAGGTCTTAGGGTTAACGTTAGTGTTAGGGTTAGGTTTAGAACCAGGGCTAGGCTTAGGTTTAGGGTTAGGCTAAGGGTTAGGTTTAGGGTTAAGTCTTAGGGTTAACGTTAGGGTTAGGGTTAGGTTTAGAGCTAGAGTTAGGGTTAGGGTTAGGGTCAGGGTTTTAGGATTAGGGTTGGAGAGGAGAGGGAAGTGGAGGAGAAGTATATGTAGAAGGGAGGTAGAGGGAAGGAGAGCCGTCTGTTCGGACTGCATTCTCCTCCTGCCTGTTCGGGCTATTCTCTACCGTCCCAGCTCTCTCAGTTTCCTGAGAGAAGGGGAAGAGAGTGAGAAAAAGAATGAAAAAAGAGAAAAAAAAAAAAAAAAAAAAAAATTGTAAGCTAAGTTATTTTGTATAGTTGTTAATTTATGAGAATAGACTCTAATCAATAGTTGGAAGTTGTTGTACACCTTATCTTGCGCCATGTCAATGCCTTTAAGAGGAGGAAAGAAAGGGGAGAGAGATTTGGTTAGATAATACATATAATGGGTTATAAGGAGAATCTGCTTTCCGAGGCACAGGCTAGATTAGGTTGGGTGAGTACTGTATTGATGATCCCGTCTACCCAGTTTGGGTAGCCTGGTATGTATTGGTGAGTACTTTTCCTATGTTCCCCCCTGGCCAGCATGGTCAGTTTGGTATAGGGGACCAAAGGTAATGCACGGGCCGTCGCACGTTATCAAGATTCTCCAATCCCGTATTATGTTAGGTAGAGTGTTAGGTTCATGTTTTGTAGTTATCCCATTTGGGTTAAAGAATATTGGCATATTCTGGCTTCAAGGAGAAGTCCCCTAACGAGGGTTTAAGGTGACTTACATTTAAAAGGATGCTTGTTTCCTCTTAGTAGTATAGGTCCAGAGTAATTTGCTTATATTTGTTGTTTAGATGCTTTATTAGTCGTTGGTAGACGTAGTTGTTTTCTTTAAGAGTGGTTAAGAACACCTTATTTGTTTTTTGTTTCAAGTTGTTAAGAGTGGTTGAGAATACCCTGTTTGTTTTTTTGTTTCCAGTTGTTAAGAGTGGTTAAGAACACCTTATTTGTTCTTTCTCCGCATTTCTATATGATTACTTTTAGAAATTTAGGACACATTCATCAGTAGTGTACCTCAGGATCATTGAGTGTTTCAGCCTTTTAAACAAACTATACACCCTCTCCTTGAGGCAGGCCACCTGGGCTTCGTCAAGACCCTGGTGTGTGTCCCCCGGTCAATTGGTTTATTTTAGGAAATATTTCTACTCTTGTTGGTTGGATTTTGATGAGTTTGGGTACGACCTCTATTTGTCCGTGGTATATCTATGTTCTTAGATTTAGTTGAGTATAGGTAAGTTCCGTCTCTGTTTGTCATTGGGAAACTTCTTCCATTTTCAATTGGATTTTGTAGAGTTTGGGTACGACCTCTATTTCTCAGTGGGATATTTTTGTTCTTGGATTTTGTTGAGTTTGGGTACGACCTCTATTCGTCAATGGTTAGGGTTAGGATTTGGTTTTAGGGTTAGGATAAGGGTTAGGTTTAGGGTTAGGTTTGGGGTTAGGTTTAGGGCTAGGTCTTAGGGTTAACGTTAGTGTTAGGGTTAGGTTTAGAACCAGGGCTAGGCTTAGGTTTAGGGTTAGGCTAAGGGTTAGGTTTAGGGTTAAGTCTTAGGGTTAACGTTAGGGTTAGGGTTAGGTTTAGAGCTAGAGTTAGGGTTAGGGTTAGGGTCAGGGTTTTAGGATTAGGGTTGGAGAGGAGAGGGAAGTGGAGGAGAAGTATATGTAGAAGGGAGGTAGAGGGAAGGAGAGCCGTCTGTTCGGACTGCATTCTCCTCCTGCCTGTTCGGGCTATTCTCTACCGTCCCAGCTCTCTCAGTTTCCTGAGAGAAGGGGAAGAGAGTGAGAAAAAGAATGAAAAAAGAGAAAAAAAAAAAAAAAAAAAAAATTGTAAGCTAAGTTATTTTGTATAGTTGTTAATTTATGAGAATAGACTCTAATCAATAGTTGGAAGTTGTTGTACACCTTATCTTGCGCCATGTCAATGCCTTTAAGAGGAGGAAAGAAAGGGGAGAGAGATTTGGTTAGATAATACATATAATGGGTTATAAGGAGAATCTGCTTTCCGAGGCACAGGCTAGATTAGGTTGGGTGAGTACTGTATTGATGATCCCGTCTACCCAGTTTGGGTAGCCTGGTATGTATTGGTGAGTACTTTTCCTATGTTCCCCCCTGGCCAGCATGGTCAGTTTGGTATAGGGGACCAAAGGTAATGCACGGGCCGTCGCACGTTATCAAGATTCTCCAATCCCGTATTATGTTAGGTAGAGTGTTAGGTTCATGTTTTGTAGTTATCCCATTTGGGTTAAAGAATATTGGCATATTCTGGCTTCAAGGAGAAGTCCCCTAACGAGGGTTTAAGGTGACTTACATTTAAAAGGATGCTTGTTTCCTCTTAGTAGTATAGGTCCAGAGTAATTTGCTTATATTTGTTGTTTAGATGCTTTATTAGTCGTTGGTAGACGTAGTTGTTTTCTTTAAGAGTGGTTAAGAACACCTTATTTGTTTTTTGTTTCAAGTTGTTAAGAGTGGTTGAGAATACCCTGTTTGTTTTTTTGTTTCCAGTTGTTAAGAGTGGTTAAGAACACCTTATTTGTTCTTTCTCCGCATTTCTATATGATTACTTTTAGAAATTTAGGACACATTCATCAGTAGTGTACCTCAGGATCATTGAGTGTTTCAGCCTTTTAAACAAACTATACACCCTCTCCTTGAGGCAGGCCACCTGGGCTTCGTCAAGACCCTGGTGTGTGTCCCCCGGTCAATTGGTTTATTTTAGGAAATATTTCTACTCTTGTTGGTTGGATTTTGATGAGTTTGGGTACGACCTCTATTTGTCCGTGGTATATCTATGTTCTTAGATTTAGTTGAGTATAGGTAAGTTCCGTCTCTGTTTGTCATTGGGAAACTTCTTCCATTTTCAATTGGATTTTGTAGAGTTTGGGTACGACCTCTATTTCTCAGTGGGATATTTTTGTTCTTGGATTTTGTTGAGTTTGGGTACGACCTCTATTCGTCAATGGTTAGGGTTAGGATTTGGTTTTAGGGTTAGGATAAGGGTTAGGTTTAGGGTTAGGTTTGGGGTTAGGTTTAGGGCTAGGTCTTAGGGTTAACGTTAGTGTTAGGGTTAGGTTTAGAACCAGGGCTAGGCTTAGGTTTAGGGTTAGGCTAAGGGTTAGGTTTAGGGTTAAGTCTTAGGGTTAACGTTAGGGTTAGGGTTAGGTTTAGAGCTAGAGTTAGGGTTAGGGTTAGGGTCAGGGTTTTAGGATTAGGGTTGGAGAGGAGAGGGAAGTGGAGGAGAAGTATATGTAGAAGGGAGGTAGAGGGAAGGAGAGCCGTCTGTTCGGACTGCATTCTCCTCCTGCCTGTTCGGGCTATTCTCTACCGTCCCAGCTCTCTCAGTTTCCTGAGAGAAGGGGAAGAGAGTGAGAAAAAGAATGAAAAAAGAGAAAAAAAAAAAAAAAAAAAAAAAATTGTAAGCTAAGTTATTTTGTATAGTTGTTAATTTATGAGAATAGACTCTAATCAATAGTTGGAAGTTGTTGTACACCTTATCTTGCGCCATGTCAATGCCTTTAAGAGGAGGAAAGAAAGGGGAGAGAGATTTGGTTAGATAATACATATAATGGGTTATAAGGAGAATCTGCTTTCCGAGGCACAGGCTAGATTAGGTTGGGTGAGTACTGTATTGATGATCCCGTCTACCCAGTTTGGGTAGCCTGGTATGTATTGGTGAGTACTTTTCCTATGTTCCCCCCTGGCCAGCATGGTCAGTTTGGTATAGGGGACCAAAGGTAATGCACGGGCCGTCGCACGTTATCAAGATTCTCCAATCCCGTATTATGTTAGGTAGAGTGTTAGGTTCATGTTTTGTAGTTATCCCATTTGGGTTAAAGAATATTGGCATATTCTGGCTTCAAGGAGAAGTCCCCTAACGAGGGTTTAAGGTGACTTACATTTAAAAGGATGCTTGTTTCCTCTTAGTAGTATAGGTCCAGAGTAATTTGCTTATATTTGTTGTTTAGATGCTTTATTAGTCGTTGGTAGACGTAGTTGTTTTCTTTAAGAGTGGTTAAGAACACCTTATTTGTTTTTTGTTTCAAGTTGTTAAGAGTGGTTGAGAATACCCTGTTTGTTTTTTTGTTTCCAGTTGTTAAGAGTGGTTAAGAACACCTTATTTGTTCTTTCTCCGCATTTCTATATGATTACTTTTAGAAATTTAGGACACATTCATCAGTAGTGTACCTCAGGATCATTGAGTGTTTCAGCCTTTTAAACAAACTATACACCCTCTCCTTGAGGCAGGCCACCTGGGCTTCGTCAAGACCCTGGTGTGTGTCCCCCGGTCAATTGGTTTATTTTAGGAAATATTTCTACTCTTGTTGGTTGGATTTTGATGAGTTTGGGTACGACCTCTATTTGTCCGTGGTATATCTATGTTCTTAGATTTAGTTGAGTATAGGTAAGTTCCGTCTCTGTTTGTCATTGGGAAACTTCTTCCATTTTCAATTGGATTTTGTAGAGTTTGGGTACGACCTCTATTTCTCAGTGGGATATTTTTGTTCTTGGATTTTGTTGAGTTTGGGTACGACCTCTATTCGTCAATGGTTAGGGTTAGGATTTGGTTTTAGGGTTAGGATAAGGGTTAGGTTTAGGGTTAGGTTTGGGGTTAGGTTTAGGGCTAGGTCTTAGGGTTAACGTTAGTGTTAGGGTTAGGTTTAGAACCAGGGCTAGGCTTAGGTTTAGGGTTAGGCTAAGGGTTAGGTTTAGGGTTAAGTCTTAGGGTTAACGTTAGGGTTAGGGTTAGGTTTAGAGCTAGAGTTAGGGTTAGGGTTAGGGTCAGGGTTTTAGGATTAGGGTTGGAGAGGAGAGGGAAGTGGAGGAGAAGTATATGTAGAAGGGAGGTAGAGGGAAGGAGAGCCGTCTGTTCGGACTGCATTCTCCTCCTGCCTGTTCGGGCTATTCTCTACCGTCCCAGCTCTCTCAGTTTCCTGAGAGAAGGGGAAGAGAGTGAGAAAAAGAATGAAAAAAGAGAAAAAAAAAAAAAAAAAAAAAATTGTAAGCTAAGTTATTTTGTATAGTTGTTAATTTATGAGAATAGACTCTAATCAATAGTTGGAAGTTGTTGTACACCTTATCTTGCGCCATGTCAATGCCTTTAAGAGGAGGAAAGAAAGGGGAGAGAGATTTGGTTAGATAATACATATAATGGGTTATAAGGAGAATCTGCTTTCCGAGGCACAGGCTAGATTAGGTTGGGTGAGTACTGTATTGATGATCCCGTCTACCCAGTTTGGGTAGCCTGGTATGTATTGGTGAGTACTTTTCCTATGTTCCCCCCTGGCCAGCATGGTCAGTTTGGTATAGGGGACCAAAGGTAATGCACGGGCCGTCGCACGTTATCAAGATTCTCCAATCCCGTATTATGTTAGGTAGAGTGTTAGGTTCATGTTTTGTAGTTATCCCATTTGGGTTAAAGAATATTGGCATATTCTGGCTTCAAGGAGAAGTCCCCTAACGAGGGTTTAAGGTGACTTACATTTAAAAGGATGCTTGTTTCCTCTTAGTAGTATAGGTCCAGAGTAATTTGCTTATATTTGTTGTTTAGATGCTTTATTAGTCGTTGGTAGACGTAGTTGTTTTCTTTAAGAGTGGTTAAGAACACCTTATTTGTTTTTTGTTTCAAGTTGTTAAGAGTGGTTGAGAATACCCTGTTTGTTTTTTTGTTTCCAGTTGTTAAGAGTGGTTAAGAACACCTTATTTGTTCTTTCTCCGCATTTCTATATGATTACTTTTAGAAATTTAGGACACATTCATCAGTAGTGTACCTCAGGATCATTGAGTGTTTCAGCCTTTTAAACAAACTATACACCCTCTCCTTGAGGCAGGCCACCTGGGCTTCGTCAAGACCCTGGTGTGTGTCCCCCGGTCAATTGGTTTATTTTAGGAAATATTTCTACTCTTGTTGGTTGGATTTTGATGAGTTTGGGTACGACCTCTATTTGTCCGTGGTATATCTATGTTCTTAGATTTAGTTGAGTATAGGTAAGTTCCGTCTCTGTTTGTCATTGGGAAACTTCTTCCATTTTCAATTGGATTTTGTAGAGTTTGGGTACGACCTCTATTTCTCAGTGGGATATTTTTGTTCTTGGATTTTGTTGAGTTTGGGTACGACCTCTATTCGTCAATGGTTAGGGTTAGGATTTGGTTTTAGGGTTAGGATAAGGGTTAGGTTTAGGGTTAGGTTTGGGGTTAGGTTTAGGGCTAGGTCTTAGGGTTAACGTTAGTGTTAGGGTTAGGTTTAGAACCAGGGCTAGGCTTAGGTTTAGGGTTAGGCTAAGGGTTAGGTTTAGGGTTAAGTCTTAGGGTTAACGTTAGGGTTAGGGTTAGGTTTAGAGCTAGAGTTAGGGTTAGGGTTAGGGTCAGGGTTTTAGGATTAGGGTTGGAGAGGAGAGGGAAGTGGAGGAGAAGTATATGTAGAAGGGAGGTAGAGGGAAGGAGAGCCGTCTGTTCGGACTGCATTCTCCTCCTGCCTGTTCGGGCTATTCTCTACCGTCCCAGCTCTCTCAGTTTCCTGAGAGAAGGGGAAGAGAGTGAGAAAAAGAATGAAAAAAGAGAAAAAAAAAAAAAAAAAAAATTGTAAGCTAAGTTATTTTGTATAGTTGTTAATTTATGAGAATAGACTCTAATCAATAGTTGGAAGTTGTTGTACACCTTATCTTGCGCCATGTCAATGCCTTTAAGAGGAGGAAAGAAAGGGGAGAGAGATTTGGTTAGATAATACATATAATGGGTTATAAGGAGAATCTGCTTTCCGAGGCACAGGCTAGATTAGGTTGGGTGAGTACTGTATTGATGATCCCGTCTACCCAGTTTGGGTAGCCTGGTATGTATTGGTGAGTACTTTTCCTATGTTCCCCCCTGGCCAGCATGGTCAGTTTGGTATAGGGGACCAAAGGTAATGCACGGGCCGTCGCACGTTATCAAGATTCTCCAATCCCGTATTATGTTAGGTAGAGTGTTAGGTTCATGTTTTGTAGTTATCCCATTTGGGTTAAAGAATATTGGCATATTCTGGCTTCAAGGAGAAGTCCCCTAACGAGGGTTTAAGGTGACTTACATTTAAAAGGATGCTTGTTTCCTCTTAGTAGTATAGGTCCAGAGTAATTTGCTTATATTTGTTGTTTAGATGCTTTATTAGTCGTTGGTAGACGTAGTTGTTTTCTTTAAGAGTGGTTAAGAACACCTTATTTGTTTTTTGTTTCAAGTTGTTAAGAGTGGTTGAGAATACCCTGTTTGTTTTTTTGTTTCCAGTTGTTAAGAGTGGTTAAGAACACCTTATTTGTTCTTTCTCCGCATTTCTATATGATTACTTTTAGAAATTTAGGACACATTCATCAGTAGTGTACCTCAGGATCATTGAGTGTTTCAGCCTTTTAAACAAACTATACACCCTCTCCTTGAGGCAGGCCACCTGGGCTTCGTCAAGACCCTGGTGTGTGTCCCCCGGTCAATTGGTTTATTTTAGGAAATATTTCTACTCTTGTTGGTTGGATTTTGATGAGTTTGGGTACGACCTCTATTTGTCCGTGGTATATCTATGTTCTTAGATTTAGTTGAGTATAGGTAAGTTCCGTCTCTGTTTGTCATTGGGAAACTTCTTCCATTTTCAATTGGATTTTGTAGAGTTTGGGTACGACCTCTATTTCTCAGTGGGATATTTTTGTTCTTGGATTTTGTTGAGTTTGGGTACGACCTCTATTCGTCAATGGTTAGGGTTAGGATTTGGTTTTAGGGTTAGGATAAGGGTTAGGTTTAGGGTTAGGTTTGGGGTTAGGTTTAGGGCTAGGTCTTAGGGTTAACGTTAGTGTTAGGGTTAGGTTTAGAACCAGGGCTAGGCTTAGGTTTAGGGTTAGGCTAAGGGTTAGGTTTAGGGTTAAGTCTTAGGGTTAACGTTAGGGTTAGGGTTAGGTTTAGAGCTAGAGTTAGGGTTAGGGTTAGGGTCAGGGTTTTAGGATTAGGGTTGGAGAGGAGAGGGAAGTGGAGGAGAAGTATATGTAGAAGGGAGGTAGAGGGAAGGAGAGCCGTCTGTTCGGACTGCATTCTCCTCCTGCCTGTTCGGGCTATTCTCTACCGTCCCAGCTCTCTCAGTTTCCTGAGAGAAGGGGAAGAGAGTGAGAAAAAGAATGAAAAAAGAGAAAAAAAAAAAAAAAAAAATTGTAAGCTAAGTTATTTTGTATAGTTGTTAATTTATGAGAATAGACTCTAATCAATAGTTGGAAGTTGTTGTACACCTTATCTTGCGCCATGTCAATGCCTTTAAGAGGAGGAAAGAAAGGGGAGAGAGATTTGGTTAGATAATACATATAATGGGTTATAAGGAGAATCTGCTTTCCGAGGCACAGGCTAGATTAGGTTGGGTGAGTACTGTATTGATGATCCCGTCTACCCAGTTTGGGTAGCCTGGTATGTATTGGTGAGTACTTTTCCTATGTTCCCCCCTGGCCAGCATGGTCAGTTTGGTATAGGGGACCAAAGGTAATGCACGGGCCGTCGCACGTTATCAAGATTCTCCAATCCCGTATTATGTTAGGTAGAGTGTTAGGTTCATGTTTTGTAGTTATCCCATTTGGGTTAAAGAATATTGGCATATTCTGGCTTCAAGGAGAAGTCCCCTAACGAGGGTTTAAGGTGACTTACATTTAAAAGGATGCTTGTTTCCTCTTAGTAGTATAGGTCCAGAGTAATTTGCTTATATTTGTTGTTTAGATGCTTTATTAGTCGTTGGTAGACGTAGTTGTTTTCTTTAAGAGTGGTTAAGAACACCTTATTTGTTTTTTGTTTCAAGTTGTTAAGAGTGGTTGAGAATACCCTGTTTGTTTTTTTGTTTCCAGTTGTTAAGAGTGGTTAAGAACACCTTATTTGTTCTTTCTCCGCATTTCTATATGATTACTTTTAGAAATTTAGGACACATTCATCAGTAGTGTACCTCAGGATCATTGAGTGTTTCAGCCTTTTAAACAAACTATACACCCTCTCCTTGAGGCAGGCCACCTGGGCTTCGTCAAGACCCTGGTGTGTGTCCCCCGGTCAATTGGTTTATTTTAGGAAATATTTCTACTCTTGTTGGTTGGATTTTGATGAGTTTGGGTACGACCTCTATTTGTCCGTGGTATATCTATGTTCTTAGATTTAGTTGAGTATAGGTAAGTTCCGTCTCTGTTTGTCATTGGGAAACTTCTTCCATTTTCAATTGGATTTTGTAGAGTTTGGGTACGACCTCTATTTCTCAGTGGGATATTTTTGTTCTTGGATTTTGTTGAGTTTGGGTACGACCTCTATTCGTCAATGGTTAGGGTTAGGATTTGGTTTTAGGGTTAGGATAAGGGTTAGGTTTAGGGTTAGGTTTGGGGTTAGGTTTAGGGCTAGGTCTTAGGGTTAACGTTAGTGTTAGGGTTAGGTTTAGAACCAGGGCTAGGCTTAGGTTTAGGGTTAGGCTAAGGGTTAGGTTTAGGGTTAAGTCTTAGGGTTAACGTTAGGGTTAGGGTTAGGTTTAGAGCTAGAGTTAGGGTTAGGGTTAGGGTCAGGGTTTTAGGATTAGGGTTGGGAGGAGGAGAGGGAAGTGGAGGAGAAGTATATGTAGAAGGGAGGTAGAGGGAAGGAGAGCCGTCTGTTCGGACTGCATTCTCCTCCTGCCTGTTCGGGCTATTCTCTACCGTCCCAGCTCTCTCAGTTTCCTGAGAGAAGGGGAAGAGAGTGAGAAAAAGAATGAAAAAAGAGAAAAAAAAAAAAAAAAATTGTAAGCTAAGTTATTTTGTATAGTTGTTAATTTATGAGAATAGACTCTAATCAATAGTTGGAAGTTGTTGTACACCTTATCTTGCGCCATGTCAATGCCTTTAAGAGGAGGAAAGAAAGGGGAGAGAGATTTGGTTAGATAATACATATAATGGGTTATAAGGAGAATCTGCTTTCCGAGGCACAGGCTAGATTAGGTTGGGTGAGTACTGTATTGATGATCCCGTCTACCCAGTTTGGGTAGCCTGGTATGTATTGGTGAGTACTTTTCCTATGTTCCCCCCTGGCCAGCATGGTCAGTTTGGTATAGGGGACCAAAGGTAATGCAGGACCAAAGGTAATGCACGGGCCGTCGCACGTTATCAAGATTCTCCAATCCCGTATTATGTTAGGTAGAGTGTTAGGTTCATGTTTTGTAGTTATCCCATTTGGGTTAAAGAATATTGGCATATTCTGGCTTCAAGGAGAAGTCCCCTAACGAGGGTTTAAGGTGACTTACATTTAAAAGGATGCTTGTTTCCTCTTAGTAGTATAGGTCCAGAGTAATTTGCTTATATTTGTTGTTTAGATGCTTTATTAGTCGTTGGTAGACGTAGTTGTTTTCTTTAAGAGTGGTTAAGAACACCTTATTTGTTTTTTGTTTCAAGTTGTTAAGAGTGGTTGAGAATACCCTGTTTGTTTTTTTGTTTCCAGTTGTTAAGAGTGGTTAAGAACACCTTATTTGTTCTTTCTCCGCATTTCTATATGATTACTTTTAGAAATTTAGGACACATTCATCAGTAGTGTACCTCAGGATCATTGAGTGTTTCAGCCTTTTAAACAAACTATACACCCTCTCCTTGAGGCAGGCCACCTGGGCTTCGTCAAGACCCTGGTGTGTGTCCCCCGGTCAATTGGTTTATTTTAGGAAATATTTCTACTCTTGTTGGTTGGATTTTGATGAGTTTGGGTACGACCTCTATTTGTCCGTGGTATATCTATGTTCTTAGATTTAGTTGAGTATAGGTAAGTTCCGTCTCTGTTTGTCATTGGGAAACTTCTTCCATTTTCAATTGGATTTTGTAGAGTTTGGGTACGACCTCTATTTCTCAGTGGGATATTTTTGTTCTTGGATTTTGTTGAGTTTGGGTACGACCTCTATTCGTCAATGGTTAGGGTTAGGATTTGGTTTTAGGGTTAGGATAAGGGTTAGGTTTAGGGTTAGGTTTGGGGTTAGGTTTAGGGCTAGGTCTTAGGGTTAACGTTAGTGTTAGGGTTAGGTTTAGAACCAGGGCTAGGCTTAGGTTTAGGGTTAGGCTAAGGGTTAGGTTTAGGGTTAAGTCTTAGGGTTAACGTTAGGGTTAGGGTTAGGTTTAGAGCTAGAGTTAGGGTTAGGGTTAGGGTCAGGGTTTTAGGATTAGGGTTGGAGAGGAGAGGGAAGTGGAGGAGAAGTATATGTAGAAGGGAGGTAGAGGGAAGGAGAGCCGTCTGTTCGGACTGCATTCTCCTCCTGCCTGTTCGGGCTATTCTCTACCGTCCCAGCTCTCTCAGTTTCCTGAGAGAAGGGGAAGAGAGTGAGAAAAAGAATGAAAAAAGAGAAAAAAAAAAAAAAAAAAATTGTAAGCTAAGTTATTTTGTATAGTTGTTAATTTATGAGAATAGACTCTAATCAATAGTTGGAAGTTGTTGTACACCTTATCTTGCGCCATGTCAATGCCTTTAAGAGGAGGAAAGAAAGGGGAGAGAGATTTGGTTAGATAATACATATAATGGGTTATAAGGAGAATCTGCTTTCCGAGGCACAGGCTAGATTAGGTTGGGTGAGTACTGTATTGATGATCCCGTCTACCCAGTTTGGGTAGCCTGGTATGTATTGGTGAGTACTTTTCCTATGTTCCCCCCTGGCCAGCATGGTCAGTTTGGTATAGGGGACCAAAGGTAATGCACGGGCCGTCGCACGTTATCAAGATTCTCCAATCCCGTATTATGTTAGGTAGAGTGTTAGGTTCATGTTTTGTAGTTATCCCATTTGGGTTAAAGAATATTGGCATATTCTGGCTTCAAGGAGAAGTCCCCTAACGAGGGTTTAAGGTGACTTACATTTAAAAGGATGCTTGTTTCCTCTTAGTAGTATAGGTCCAGAGTAATTTGCTTATATTTGTTGTTTAGATGCTTTATTAGTCGTTGGTAGACGTAGTTGTTTTCTTTAAGAGTGGTTAAGAACACCTTATTTGTTTTTTGTTTCAAGTTGTTAAGAGTGGTTGAGAATACCCTGTTTGTTTTTTTGTTTCCAGTTGTTAAGAGTGGTTAAGAACACCTTATTTGTTCTTTCTCCGCATTTCTATATGATTACTTTTAGAAATTTAGGACACATTCATCAGTAGTGTACCTCAGGATCATTGAGTGTTTCAGCCTTTTAAACAAACTATACACCCTCTCCTTGAGGCAGGCCACCTGGGCTTCGTCAAGACCCTGGTGTGTGTCCCCCGGTCAATTGGTTTATTTTAGGAAATATTTCTACTCTTGTTGGTTGGATTTTGATGAGTTTGGGTACGACCTCTATTTGTCCGTGGTATATCTATGTTCTTAGATTTAGTTGAGTATAGGTAAGTTCCGTCTCTGTTTGTCATTGGGAAACTTCTTCCATTTTCAATTGGATTTTGTAGAGTTTGGGTACGACCTCTATTTCTCAGTGGGATATTTTTGTTCTTGGATTTTGTTGAGTTTGGGTACGACCTCTATTCGTCAATGGTTAGGGTTAGGATTTGGTTTTAGGGTTAGGATAAGGGTTAGGTTTAGGGTTAGGTTTGGGGTTAGGTTTAGGGCTAGGTCTTAGGGTTAACGTTAGTGTTAGGGTTAGGTTTAGAACCAGGGCTAGGCTTAGGTTTAGGGTTAGGCTAAGGGTTAGGTTTAGGGTTAAGTCTTAGGGTTAACGTTAGGGTTAGGGTTAGGTTTAGAGCTAGAGTTAGGGTTAGGGTTAGGGTCAGGGTTTTAGGATTAGGGTTGGAGAGGAGAGGGAAGTGGAGGAGAAGTATATGTAGAAGGGAGGTAGAGGGAAGGAGAGCCGTCTGTTCGGACTGCATTCTCCTCCTGCCTGTTCGGGCTATTCTCTACCGTCCCAGCTCTCTCAGTTTCCTGAGAGAAGGGGAAGAGAGTGAGAAAAAGAATGAAAAAAGAGAAAAAAAAAAAAAAAAAAAAAAAAAAAAAAATTGTAAGCTAAGTTATTTTGTATAGTTGTTAATTTATGAGAATAGACTCTAATCAATAGTTGGAAGTTGTTGTACACCTTATCTTGCGCCATGTCAATGCCTTTAAGAGGAGGAAAGAAAGGGGGAGAGAGATTTGGTTAGATAATACATATAATGGGTTATAAGGAGAATCTGCTTTCCGAGGCACAGGCTAGATTAGGTTGGGTGAGTACTGTATTGATGATCCCGTCTACCCAGTTTGGGTAGCCTGGTATGTATTGGTGAGTACTTTTCCTATGTTCCCCCCTGGCCAGCATGGTCAGTTTGGTATAGGGGACCAAAGGTAATGCACGGGCCGTCGCACGTTATCAAGATTCTCCAATCCCGTATTATGTTAGGTAGAGTGTTAGGTTCATGTTTTGTAGTTATCCCATTTGGGTTAAAGAATATTGGCATATTCTGGCTTCAAGGAGAAGTCCCCTAACGAGGGTTTAAGGTGACTTACATTTAAAAGGATGCTTGTTTCCTCTTAGTAGTATAGGTCCAGAGTAATTTGCTTATATTTGTTGTTTAGATGCTTTATTAGTCGTTGGTAGACGTAGTTGTTTTCTTTAAGAGTGGTTAAGAACACCTTATTTGTTTTTTGTTTCAAGTTGTTAAGAGTGGTTGAGAATACCCTGTTTGTTTTTTTGTTTCCAGTTGTTAAGAGTGGTTAAGAACACCTTATTTGTTCTTTCTCCGCATTTCTATATGATTACTTTTAGAAATTTAGGACACATTCATCAGTAGTGTACCTCAGGATCATTGAGTGTTTCAGCCTTTTAAACAAACTATACACCCTCTCCTTGAGGCAGGCCACCTGGGCTTCGTCAAGACCCTGGTGTGTGTCCCCCGGTCAATTGGTTTATTTTAGGAAATATTTCTACTCTTGTTGGTTGGATTTTGATGAGTTTGGGTACGACCTCTATTTGTCCGTGGTATATCTATGTTCTTAGATTTAGTTGAGTATAGGTAAGTTCCGTCTCTGTTTGTCATTGGGAAACTTCTTCCATTTTCAATTGGATTTTGTAGAGTTTGGGTACGACCTCTATTTCTCAGTGGGATATTTTTGTTCTTGGATTTTGTTGAGTTTGGGTACGACCTCTATTCGTCAATGGTTAGGGTTAGGATTTGGTTTTAGGGTTAGGATAAGGGTTAGGTTTAGGGTTAGGTTTGGGGTTAGGTTTAGGGCTAGGTCTTAGGGTTAACGTTAGTGTTAGGGTTAGGTTTAGAACCAGGGCTAGGCTTAGGTTTAGGGTTAGGCTAAGGGTTAGGTTTAGGGTTAAGTCTTAGGGTTAACGTTAGGGTTAGGGTTAGGTTTAGAGCTAGAGTTAGGGTTAGGGTTAGGGTCAGGGTTTTAGGATTAGGGTTGGAGAGGAGAGGGAAGTGGAGGAGAAGTATATGTAGAAGGGAGGT
>NW_028293071.1:0-30336 GCF_960531495.2 Zeus faber | reverse complement strand
TGGCTTCAAGGAAAAGTCCCCTAACCAGGGTTTAAGGTGACTTACATTTAAAAGGATGCTTGTTTCCTCTTAGTAGTATAGGTCCAGAGTAATTTGTCTTATATTTGTTGTTTAGATGCTTTATTAGTTGTTGGTAGACGTAGTTGTTTTCTTTAAGAGTGGTTAAGAACACCTTATTTGTTTTTTGTTTCAAGTTGTTAAGAGTGGTTAAGAACACCTTATTTGTTATTTCTCCGCATTTCTATATGATTACTTTTAGAAATTTAGGACACATTCATCAGTAGTGTACCTCAGGATCATTGAGTGTTTCAGCCTTTTAAACAAACTATACACCCTCTCCTTGAGGCAGGCCACCTGGGCTTCGTCAAGACCCTGGTGTGTGTCCCCCGGTCAATTGGTTTATTTTAGGAAATATTTCTACTCTTGTTGGTTGGATTTTGATGAGTTTGGGTACGACCTCTATTTGTCCGTGGGATATCTATGTTCTTAGATTTAGTTGAGTATAGGTAAGTTCCGTCTCTGTTTGTCATTGGGAAACTTCTTCCATTTTCAATTGGATTTTGTAGAGTTTGGGTACGACCTCTATTTGTCAGTGGGATCTTTTTTTTTCCTTGGATTTTGTTGAGTTTGGGTACGACCTCTATTCGTCAATGGTTAGGGTTAGGATTTGGTTTTAGGGTTAGGATAAGGGTTAGGTTTAGGGTTAGGTTTGGGGTTAGGTTTAGGGCTAGGTCTTAGGGTTAACGTTAGGGTTAGGGTTAGGTTTAGAACCAGGGCTAGGCTTAGGTTTAGGGTTAGGCTAAGGGTTAGGTTTAGGGTTAAGTCTTAGGGTTAACGTTAGGGTTAGGTTTAGAGCTAGAGTTAGGGTTAGGGTTAGGGTCAGGGTTTTAGGATTAGGGATGGAGAGGAGAGGGAAGTGGAGGAGAAGTATATGTAGAAGGGAGGTAGAGGGAAGGAGAGCCGTCTGTTCGGACTGCATTCTCCTCCTGCCTGTTCGGGCTATTCTCTACCGTCCCAGCTCTCTCAGTTTCCTGAGAGAAGGGGAAGAGAGTGAGAAAAAGAATGAAAAAAGAGAAAAAAAAATTGTAAGCTAAGTTATTTTGTATAGTTGTTAATTTATGAGAATAGACTCTAAACAATAGTTGGAAGTTGTTGTACACCTTATCTTGCGCCATGTCAATGCCTTTAAGAGGAGGAAAGAAAGGGGAGAGAGATTTGGTTAGATAATACATATAATGGGTTATAAGGAGAATCTGCTTTCCGAGGCACAGGCTAGATTAGGTTGGGTGAGTACTGTATTGATGATCCCGTCTACCCAGTTTGGGTAGCCTGGTATGTATTGGTGAGTACTTTTCCTATGTTCCCCCCTGGCCAGCATGGTCAGTTTGGTATAGGGGACCAAAGGTAATGCACGGGCCGTCGCACGTTATCAAGATTCTCCAATCCCGTATTATGTTAGGTAGAGTGTCAGGTTCATGTTTTGTAGTTATCCCATTTGGGTTAAAGAATATAGGCATATTCTGGCTTCAAGGAAAAGTCCCCTAACCAGGGTTTAAGGTGACTTACATTTAAAAGGATGCTTGTTTCCTCTTAGTAGTATAGGTCCAGAGTAATTTGTCTTATATTTGTTGTTTAGATGCTTTATTAGTTGTTGGTAGACGTAGTTGTTTTCTTTAAGAGTGGTTAAGAACACCTTATTTGTTTTTTGTTTCAAGTTGTTAAGAGTGGTTAAGAACACCTTATTTGTTATTTCTCCGCATTTCTATATGATTACTTTTAGAAATTTAGGACACATTCATCAGTAGTGTACCTCAGGATCATTGAGTGTTTCAGCCTTTTAAACAAACTATACACCCTCTCCTTGAGGCAGGCCACCTGGGCTTCGTCAAGACCCTGGTGTGTGTCCCCCGGTCAATTGGTTTATTTTAGGAAATATTTCTACTCTTGTTGGTTGGATTTTGATGAGTTTGGGTACGACCTCTATTTGTCCGTGGGATATCTATGTTCTTAGATTTAGTTGAGTATAGGTAAGTTCCGTCTCTGTTTGTCATTGGGAAACTTCTTCCATTTTCAATTGGATTTTGTAGAGTTTGGGTACGACCTCTATTTGTCAGTGGGATCTTTTTTTTTCCTTGGATTTTGTTGAGTTTGGGTACGACCTCTATTCGTCAATGGTTAGGGTTAGGATTTGGTTTTAGGGTTAGGATAAGGGTTAGGTTTAGGGTTAGGTTTGGGGTTAGGTTTAGGGCTAGGTCTTAGGGTTAACGTTAGGGTTAGGGTTAGGTTTAGAACCAGGGCTAGGCTTAGGTTTAGGGTTAGGCTAAGGGTTAGGTTTAGGGTTAAGTCTTAGGGTTAACGTTAGGGTTAGGTTTAGAGCTAGAGTTAGGGTTAGGGTTAGGGTCAGGGTTTTAGGATTAGGGATGGAGAGGAGAGGGAAGTGGAGGAGAAGTATATGTAGAAGGGAGGTAGAGGGAAGGAGAGCCGTCTGTTCGGACTGCATTCTCCTCCTGCCTGTTCGGGCTATTCTCTACCGTCCCAGCTCTCTCAGTTTCCTGAGAGAAGGGGAAGAGAGTGAGAAAAAGAATGAAAAAAGAGAAAAAAAAATTGTAAGCTAAGTTATTTTGTATAGTTGTTAATTTATGAGAATAGACTCTAAACAATAGTTGGAAGTTGTTGTACACCTTATCTTGCGCCATGTCAATGCCTTTAAGAGGAGGAAAGAAAGGGGAGAGAGATTTGGTTAGATAATACATATAATGGGTTATAAGGAGAATCTGCTTTCCGAGGCACAGGCTAGATTAGGTTGGGTGAGTACTGTATTGATGATCCCGTCTACCCAGTTTGGGTAGCCTGGTATGTATTGGTGAGTACTTTTCCTATGTTCCCCCCTGGCCAGCATGGTCAGTTTGGTATAGGGGACCAAAGGTAATGCACGGGCCGTCGCACGTTATCAAGATTCTCCAATCCCGTATTATGTTAGGTAGAGTGTCAGGTTCATGTTTTGTAGTTATCCCATTTGGGTTAAAGAATATAGGCATATTCTGGCTTCAAGGAAAAGTCCCCTAACCAGGGTTTAAGGTGACTTACATTTAAAAGGATGCTTGTTTCCTCTTAGTAGTATAGGTCCAGAGTAATTTGTCTTATATTTGTTGTTTAGATGCTTTATTAGTTGTTGGTAGACGTAGTTGTTTTCTTTAAGAGTGGTTAAGAACACCTTATTTGTTTTTTGTTTCAAGTTGTTAAGAGTGGTTAAGAACACCTTATTTGTTATTTCTCCGCATTTCTATATGATTACTTTTAGAAATTTAGGACACATTCATCAGTAGTGTACCTCAGGATCATTGAGTGTTTCAGCCTTTTAAACAAACTATACACCCTCTCCTTGAGGCAGGCCACCTGGGCTTCGTCAAGACCCTGGTGTGTGTCCCCCGGTCAATTGGTTTATTTTAGGAAATATTTCTACTCTTGTTGGTTGGATTTTGATGAGTTTGGGTACGACCTCTATTTGTCCGTGGGATATCTATGTTCTTAGATTTAGTTGAGTATAGGTAAGTTCCGTCTCTGTTTGTCATTGGGAAACTTCTTCCATTTTCAATTGGATTTTGTAGAGTTTGGGTACGACCTCTATTTGTCAGTGGGATCTTTTTTTTTCCTTGGATTTTGTTGAGTTTGGGTACGACCTCTATTCGTCAATGGTTAGGGTTAGGATTTGGTTTTAGGGTTAGGATAAGGGTTAGGTTTAGGGTTAGGTTTGGGGTTAGGTTTAGGGCTAGGTCTTAGGGTTAACGTTAGGGTTAGGGTTAGGTTTAGAACCAGGGCTAGGCTTAGGTTTAGGGTTAGGCTAAGGGTTAGGTTTAGGGTTAAGTCTTAGGGTTAACGTTAGGGTTAGGTTTAGAGCTAGAGTTAGGGTTAGGGTTAGGGTCAGGGTTTTAGGATTAGGGATGGAGAGGAGAGGGAAGTGGAGGAGAAGTATATGTAGAAGGGAGGTAGAGGGAAGGAGAGCCGTCTGTTCGGACTGCATTCTCCTCCTGCCTGTTCGGGCTATTCTCTACCGTCCCAGCTCTCTCAGTTTCCTGAGAGAAGGGGAAGAGAGTGAGAAAAAGAATGAAAAAAGAGAAAAAAAAATTGTAAGCTAAGTTATTTTGTATAGTTGTTAATTTATGAGAATAGACTCTAAACAATAGTTGGAAGTTGTTGTACACCTTATCTTGCGCCATGTCAATGCCTTTAAGAGGAGGAAAGAAAGGGGAGAGAGATTTGGTTAGATAATACATATAATGGGTTATAAGGAGAATCTGCTTTCCGAGGCACAGGCTAGATTAGGTTGGGTGAGTACTGTATTGATGATCCCGTCTACCCAGTTTGGGTAGCCTGGTATGTATTGGTGAGTACTTTTCCTATGTTCCCCCCTGGCCAGCATGGTCAGTTTGGTATAGGGGACCAAAGGTAATGCACGGGCCGTCGCACGTTATCAAGATTCTCCAATCCCGTATTATGTTAGGTAGAGTGTCAGGTTCATGTTTTGTAGTTATCCCATTTGGGTTAAAGAATATAGGCATATTCTGGCTTCAAGGAAAAGTCCCCTAACCAGGGTTTAAGGTGACTTACATTTAAAAGGATGCTTGTTTCCTCTTAGTAGTATAGGTCCAGAGTAATTTGTCTTATATTTGTTGTTTAGATGCTTTATTAGTTGTTGGTAGACGTAGTTGTTTTCTTTAAGAGTGGTTAAGAACACCTTATTTGTTTTTTGTTTCAAGTTGTTAAGAGTGGTTAAGAACACCTTATTTGTTATTTCTCCGCATTTCTATATGATTACTTTTAGAAATTTAGGACACATTCATCAGTAGTGTACCTCAGGATCATTGAGTGTTTCAGCCTTTTAAACAAACTATACACCCTCTCCTTGAGGCAGGCCACCTGGGCTTCGTCAAGACCCTGGTGTGTGTCCCCCGGTCAATTGGTTTATTTTAGGAAATATTTCTACTCTTGTTGGTTGGATTTTGATGAGTTTGGGTACGACCTCTATTTGTCCGTGGGATATCTATGTTCTTAGATTTAGTTGAGTATAGGTAAGTTCCGTCTCTGTTTGTCATTGGGAAACTTCTTCCATTTTCAATTGGATTTTGTAGAGTTTGGGTACGACCTCTATTTGTCAGTGGGATCTTTTTTTTTCCTTGGATTTTGTTGAGTTTGGGTACGACCTCTATTCGTCAATGGTTAGGGTTAGGATTTGGTTTTAGGGTTAGGATAAGGGTTAGGTTTAGGGTTAGGTTTGGGGTTAGGTTTAGGGCTAGGTCTTAGGGTTAACGTTAGGGTTAGGGTTAGGTTTAGAACCAGGGCTAGGCTTAGGTTTAGGGTTAGGCTAAGGGTTAGGTTTAGGGTTAAGTCTTAGGGTTAACGTTAGGGTTAGGTTTAGAGCTAGAGTTAGGGTTAGGGTTAGGGTCAGGGTTTTAGGATTAGGGATGGAGAGGAGAGGGAAGTGGAGGAGAAGTATATGTAGAAGGGAGGTAGAGGGAAGGAGAGCCGTCTGTTCGGACTGCATTCTCCTCCTGCCTGTTCGGGCTATTCTCTACCGTCCCAGCTCTCTCAGTTTCCTGAGAGAAGGGGAAGAGAGTGAGAAAAAGAATGAAAAAAGAGAAAAAAAAATTGTAAGCTAAGTTATTTTGTATAGTTGTTAATTTATGAGAATAGACTCTAAACAATAGTTGGAAGTTGTTGTACACCTTATCTTGCGCCATGTCAATGCCTTTAAGAGGAGGAAAGAAAGGGGAGAGAGATTTGGTTAGATAATACATATAATGGGTTATAAGGAGAATCTGCTTTCCGAGGCACAGGCTAGATTAGGTTGGGTGAGTACTGTATTGATGATCCCGTCTACCCAGTTTGGGTAGCCTGGTATGTATTGGTGAGTACTTTTCCTATGTTCCCCCCTGGCCAGCATGGTCAGTTTGGTATAGGGGACCAAAGGTAATGCACGGGCCGTCGCACGTTATCAAGATTCTCCAATCCCGTATTATGTTAGGTAGAGTGTCAGGTTCATGTTTTGTAGTTATCCCATTTGGGTTAAAGAATATAGGCATATTCTGGCTTCAAGGAAAAGTCCCCTAACCAGGGTTTAAGGTGACTTACATTTAAAAGGATGCTTGTTTCCTCTTAGTAGTATAGGTCCAGAGTAATTTGTCTTATATTTGTTGTTTAGATGCTTTATTAGTTGTTGGTAGACGTAGTTGTTTTCTTTAAGAGTGGTTAAGAACACCTTATTTGTTTTTTGTTTCAAGTTGTTAAGAGTGGTTAAGAACACCTTATTTGTTATTTCTCCGCATTTCTATATGATTACTTTTAGAAATTTAGGACACATTCATCAGTAGTGTACCTCAGGATCATTGAGTGTTTCAGCCTTTTAAACAAACTATACACCCTCTCCTTGAGGCAGGCCACCTGGGCTTCGTCAAGACCCTGGTGTGTGTCCCCCGGTCAATTGGTTTATTTTAGGAAATATTTCTACTCTTGTTGGTTGGATTTTGATGAGTTTGGGTACGACCTCTATTTGTCCGTGGGATATCTATGTTCTTAGATTTAGTTGAGTATAGGTAAGTTCCGTCTCTGTTTGTCATTGGGAAACTTCTTCCATTTTCAATTGGATTTTGTAGAGTTTGGGTACGACCTCTATTTGTCAGTGGGATCTTTTTTTTTCCTTGGATTTTGTTGAGTTTGGGTACGACCTCTATTCGTCAATGGTTAGGGTTAGGATTTGGTTTTAGGGTTAGGATAAGGGTTAGGTTTAGGGTTAGGTTTGGGGTTAGGTTTAGGGCTAGGTCTTAGGGTTAACGTTAGGGTTAGGGTTAGGTTTAGAACCAGGGCTAGGCTTAGGTTTAGGGTTAGGCTAAGGGTTAGGTTTAGGGTTAAGTCTTAGGGTTAACGTTAGGGTTAGGTTTAGAGCTAGAGTTAGGGTTAGGGTTAGGGTCAGGGTTTTAGGATTAGGGATGGAGAGGAGAGGGAAGTGGAGGAGAAGTATATGTAGAAGGGAGGTAGAGGGAAGGAGAGCCGTCTGTTCGGACTGCATTCTCCTCCTGCCTGTTCGGGCTATTCTCTACCGTCCCAGCTCTCTCAGTTTCCTGAGAGAAGGGGAAGAGAGTGAGAAAAAGAATGAAAAAAGAGAAAAAAAAATTGTAAGCTAAGTTATTTTGTATAGTTGTTAATTTATGAGAATAGACTCTAAACAATAGTTGGAAGTTGTTGTACACCTTATCTTGCGCCATGTCAATGCCTTTAAGAGGAGGAAAGAAAGGGGAGAGAGATTTGGTTAGATAATACATATAATGGGTTATAAGGAGAATCTGCTTTCCGAGGCACAGGCTAGATTAGGTTGGGTGAGTACTGTATTGATGATCCCGTCTACCCAGTTTGGGTAGCCTGGTATGTATTGGTGAGTACTTTTCCTATGTTCCCCCCTGGCCAGCATGGTCAGTTTGGTATAGGGGACCAAAGGTAATGCACGGGCCGTCGCACGTTATCAAGATTCTCCAATCCCGTATTATGTTAGGTAGAGTGTCAGGTTCATGTTTTGTAGTTATCCCATTTGGGTTAAAGAATATAGGCATATTCTGGCTTCAAGGAAAAGTCCCCTAACCAGGGTTTAAGGTGACTTACATTTAAAAGGATGCTTGTTTCCTCTTAGTAGTATAGGTCCAGAGTAATTTGTCTTATATTTGTTGTTTAGATGCTTTATTAGTTGTTGGTAGACGTAGTTGTTTTCTTTAAGAGTGGTTAAGAACACCTTATTTGTTTTTTGTTTCAAGTTGTTAAGAGTGGTTAAGAACACCTTATTTGTTATTTCTCCGCATTTCTATATGATTACTTTTAGAAATTTAGGACACATTCATCAGTAGTGTACCTCAGGATCATTGAGTGTTTCAGCCTTTTAAACAAACTATACACCCTCTCCTTGAGGCAGGCCACCTGGGCTTCGTCAAGACCCTGGTGTGTGTCCCCCGGTCAATTGGTTTATTTTAGGAAATATTTCTACTCTTGTTGGTTGGATTTTGATGAGTTTGGGTACGACCTCTATTTGTCCGTGGGATATCTATGTTCTTAGATTTAGTTGAGTATAGGTAAGTTCCGTCTCTGTTTGTCATTGGGAAACTTCTTCCATTTTCAATTGGATTTTGTAGAGTTTGGGTACGACCTCTATTTGTCAGTGGGATCTTTTTTTTTCCTTGGATTTTGTTGAGTTTGGGTACGACCTCTATTCGTCAATGGTTAGGGTTAGGATTTGGTTTTAGGGTTAGGATAAGGGTTAGGTTTAGGGTTAGGTTTGGGGTTAGGTTTAGGGCTAGGTCTTAGGGTTAACGTTAGGGTTAGGGTTAGGTTTAGAACCAGGGCTAGGCTTAGGTTTAGGGTTAGGCTAAGGGTTAGGTTTAGGGTTAAGTCTTAGGGTTAACGTTAGGGTTAGGTTTAGAGCTAGAGTTAGGGTTAGGGTTAGGGTCAGGGTTTTAGGATTAGGGATGGAGAGGAGAGGGAAGTGGAGGAGAAGTATATGTAGAAGGGAGGTAGAGGGAAGGAGAGCCGTCTGTTCGGACTGCATTCTCCTCCTGCCTGTTCGGGCTATTCTCTACCGTCCCAGCTCTCTCAGTTTCCTGAGAGAAGGGGAAGAGAGTGAGAAAAAGAATGAAAAAAGAGAAAAAAAAATTGTAAGCTAAGTTATTTTGTATAGTTGTTAATTTATGAGAATAGACTCTAAACAATAGTTGGAAGTTGTTGTACACCTTATCTTGCGCCATGTCAATGCCTTTAAGAGGAGGAAAGAAAGGGGAGAGAGATTTGGTTAGATAATACATATAATGGGTTATAAGGAGAATCTGCTTTCCGAGGCACAGGCTAGATTAGGTTGGGTGAGTACTGTATTGATGATCCCGTCTACCCAGTTTGGGTAGCCTGGTATGTATTGGTGAGTACTTTTCCTATGTTCCCCCCTGGCCAGCATGGTCAGTTTGGTATAGGGGACCAAAGGTAATGCACGGGCCGTCGCACGTTATCAAGATTCTCCAATCCCGTATTATGTTAGGTAGAGTGTCAGGTTCATGTTTTGTAGTTATCCCATTTGGGTTAAAGAATATAGGCATATTCTGGCTTCAAGGAAAAGTCCCCTAACCAGGGTTTAAGGTGACTTACATTTAAAAGGATGCTTGTTTCCTCTTAGTAGTATAGGTCCAGAGTAATTTGTCTTATATTTGTTGTTTAGATGCTTTATTAGTTGTTGGTAGACGTAGTTGTTTTCTTTAAGAGTGGTTAAGAACACCTTATTTGTTTTTTGTTTCAAGTTGTTAAGAGTGGTTAAGAACACCTTATTTGTTATTTCTCCGCATTTCTATATGATTACTTTTAGAAATTTAGGACACATTCATCAGTAGTGTACCTCAGGATCATTGAGTGTTTCAGCCTTTTAAACAAACTATACACCCTCTCCTTGAGGCAGGCCACCTGGGCTTCGTCAAGACCCTGGTGTGTGTCCCCCGGTCAATTGGTTTATTTTAGGAAATATTTCTACTCTTGTTGGTTGGATTTTGATGAGTTTGGGTACGACCTCTATTTGTCCGTGGGATATCTATGTTCTTAGATTTAGTTGAGTATAGGTAAGTTCCGTCTCTGTTTGTCATTGGGAAACTTCTTCCATTTTCAATTGGATTTTGTAGAGTTTGGGTACGACCTCTATTTGTCAGTGGGATCTTTTTTTTTCCTTGGATTTTGTTGAGTTTGGGTACGACCTCTATTCGTCAATGGTTAGGGTTAGGATTTGGTTTTAGGGTTAGGATAAGGGTTAGGTTTAGGGTTAGGTTTGGGGTTAGGTTTAGGGCTAGGTCTTAGGGTTAACGTTAGGGTTAGGGTTAGGTTTAGAACCAGGGCTAGGCTTAGGTTTAGGGTTAGGCTAAGGGTTAGGTTTAGGGTTAAGTCTTAGGGTTAACGTTAGGGTTAGGTTTAGAGCTAGAGTTAGGGTTAGGGTTAGGGTCAGGGTTTTAGGATTAGGGATGGAGAGGAGAGGGAAGTGGAGGAGAAGTATATGTAGAAGGGAGGTAGAGGGAAGGAGAGCCGTCTGTTCGGACTGCATTCTCCTCCTGCCTGTTCGGGCTATTCTCTACCGTCCCAGCTCTCTCAGTTTCCTGAGAGAAGGGGAAGAGAGTGAGAAAAAGAATGAAAAAAGAGAAAAAAAAATTGTAAGCTAAGTTATTTTGTATAGTTGTTAATTTATGAGAATAGACTCTAAACAATAGTTGGAAGTTGTTGTACACCTTATCTTGCGCCATGTCAATGCCTTTAAGAGGAGGAAAGAAAGGGGAGAGAGATTTGGTTAGATAATACATATAATGGGTTATAAGGAGAATCTGCTTTCCGAGGCACAGGCTAGATTAGGTTGGGTGAGTACTGTATTGATGATCCCGTCTACCCAGTTTGGGTAGCCTGGTATGTATTGGTGAGTACTTTTCCTATGTTCCCCCCTGGCCAGCATGGTCAGTTTGGTATAGGGGACCAAAGGTAATGCACGGGCCGTCGCACGTTATCAAGATTCTCCAATCCCGTATTATGTTAGGTAGAGTGTCAGGTTCATGTTTTGTAGTTATCCCATTTGGGTTAAAGAATATAGGCATATTCTGGCTTCAAGGAAAAGTCCCCTAACCAGGGTTTAAGGTGACTTACATTTAAAAGGATGCTTGTTTCCTCTTAGTAGTATAGGTCCAGAGTAATTTGTCTTATATTTGTTGTTTAGATGCTTTATTAGTTGTTGGTAGACGTAGTTGTTTTCTTTAAGAGTGGTTAAGAACACCTTATTTGTTTTTTGTTTCAAGTTGTTAAGAGTGGTTAAGAACACCTTATTTGTTATTTCTCCGCATTTCTATATGATTACTTTTAGAAATTTAGGACACATTCATCAGTAGTGTACCTCAGGATCATTGAGTGTTTCAGCCTTTTAAACAAACTATACACCCTCTCCTTGAGGCAGGCCACCTGGGCTTCGTCAAGACCCTGGTGTGTGTCCCCCGGTCAATTGGTTTATTTTAGGAAATATTTCTACTCTTGTTGGTTGGATTTTGATGAGTTTGGGTACGACCTCTATTTGTCCGTGGGATATCTATGTTCTTAGATTTAGTTGAGTATAGGTAAGTTCCGTCTCTGTTTGTCATTGGGAAACTTCTTCCATTTTCAATTGGATTTTGTAGAGTTTGGGTACGACCTCTATTTGTCAGTGGGATCTTTTTTTTTCCTTGGATTTTGTTGAGTTTGGGTACGACCTCTATTCGTCAATGGTTAGGGTTAGGATTTGGTTTTAGGGTTAGGATAAGGGTTAGGTTTAGGGTTAGGTTTGGGGTTAGGTTTAGGGCTAGGTCTTAGGGTTAACGTTAGGGTTAGGGTTAGGTTTAGAACCAGGGCTAGGCTTAGGTTTAGGGTTAGGCTAAGGGTTAGGTTTAGGGTTAAGTCTTAGGGTTAACGTTAGGGTTAGGTTTAGAGCTAGAGTTAGGGTTAGGGTTAGGGTCAGGGTTTTAGGATTAGGGATGGAGAGGAGAGGGAAGTGGAGGAGAAGTATATGTAGAAGGGAGGTAGAGGGAAGGAGAGCCGTCTGTTCGGACTGCATTCTCCTCCTGCCTGTTCGGGCTATTCTCTACCGTCCCAGCTCTCTCAGTTTCCTGAGAGAAGGGGAAGAGAGTGAGAAAAAGAATGAAAAAAGAGAAAAAAAAATTGTAAGCTAAGTTATTTTGTATAGTTGTTAATTTATGAGAATAGACTCTAAACAATAGTTGGAAGTTGTTGTACACCTTATCTTGCGCCATGTCAATGCCTTTAAGAGGAGGAAAGAAAGGGGAGAGAGATTTGGTTAGATAATACATATAATGGGTTATAAGGAGAATCTGCTTTCCGAGGCACAGGCTAGATTAGGTTGGGTGAGTACTGTATTGATGATCCCGTCTACCCAGTTTGGGTAGCCTGGTATGTATTGGTGAGTACTTTTCCTATGTTCCCCCCTGGCCAGCATGGTCAGTTTGGTATAGGGGACCAAAGGTAATGCACGGGCCGTCGCACGTTATCAAGATTCTCCAATCCCGTATTATGTTAGGTAGAGTGTCAGGTTCATGTTTTGTAGTTATCCCATTTGGGTTAAAGAATATAGGCATATTCTGGCTTCAAGGAAAAGTCCCCTAACCAGGGTTTAAGGTGACTTACATTTAAAAGGATGCTTGTTTCCTCTTAGTAGTATAGGTCCAGAGTAATTTGTCTTATATTTGTTGTTTAGATGCTTTATTAGTTGTTGGTAGACGTAGTTGTTTTCTTTAAGAGTGGTTAAGAACACCTTATTTGTTTTTTGTTTCAAGTTGTTAAGAGTGGTTAAGAACACCTTATTTGTTATTTCTCCGCATTTCTATATGATTACTTTTAGAAATTTAGGACACATTCATCAGTAGTGTACCTCAGGATCATTGAGTGTTTCAGCCTTTTAAACAAACTATACACCCTCTCCTTGAGGCAGGCCACCTGGGCTTCGTCAAGACCCTGGTGTGTGTCCCCCGGTCAATTGGTTTATTTTAGGAAATATTTCTACTCTTGTTGGTTGGATTTTGATGAGTTTGGGTACGACCTCTATTTGTCCGTGGGATATCTATGTTCTTAGATTTAGTTGAGTATAGGTAAGTTCCGTCTCTGTTTGTCATTGGGAAACTTCTTCCATTTTCAATTGGATTTTGTAGAGTTTGGGTACGACCTCTATTTGTCAGTGGGATCTTTTTTTTTCCTTGGATTTTGTTGAGTTTGGGTACGACCTCTATTCGTCAATGGTTAGGGTTAGGATTTGGTTTTAGGGTTAGGATAAGGGTTAGGTTTAGGGTTAGGTTTGGGGTTAGGTTTAGGGCTAGGTCTTAGGGTTAACGTTAGGGTTAGGGTTAGGTTTAGAACCAGGGCTAGGCTTAGGTTTAGGGTTAGGCTAAGGGTTAGGTTTAGGGTTAAGTCTTAGGGTTAACGTTAGGGTTAGGTTTAGAGCTAGAGTTAGGGTTAGGGTTAGGGTCAGGGTTTTAGGATTAGGGATGGAGAGGAGAGGGAAGTGGAGGAGAAGTATATGTAGAAGGGAGGTAGAGGGAAGGAGAGCCGTCTGTTCGGACTGCATTCTCCTCCTGCCTGTTCGGGCTATTCTCTACCGTCCCAGCTCTCTCAGTTTCCTGAGAGAAGGGGAAGAGAGTGAGAAAAAGAATGAAAAAAGAGAAAAAAAAATTGTAAGCTAAGTTATTTTGTATAGTTGTTAATTTATGAGAATAGACTCTAAACAATAGTTGGAAGTTGTTGTACACCTTATCTTGCGCCATGTCAATGCCTTTAAGAGGAGGAAAGAAAGGGGAGAGAGATTTGGTTAGATAATACATATAATGGGTTATAAGGAGAATCTGCTTTCCGAGGCACAGGCTAGATTAGGTTGGGTGAGTACTGTATTGATGATCCCGTCTACCCAGTTTGGGTAGCCTGGTATGTATTGGTGAGTACTTTTCCTATGTTCCCCCCTGGCCAGCATGGTCAGTTTGGTATAGGGGACCAAAGGTAATGCACGGGCCGTCGCACGTTATCAAGATTCTCCAATCCCGTATTATGTTAGGTAGAGTGTCAGGTTCATGTTTTGTAGTTATCCCATTTGGGTTAAAGAATATAGGCATATTCTGGCTTCAAGGAAAAGTCCCCTAACCAGGGTTTAAGGTGACTTACATTTAAAAGGATGCTTGTTTCCTCTTAGTAGTATAGGTCCAGAGTAATTTGTCTTATATTTGTTGTTTAGATGCTTTATTAGTTGTTGGTAGACGTAGTTGTTTTCTTTAAGAGTGGTTAAGAACACCTTATTTGTTTTTTGTTTCAAGTTGTTAAGAGTGGTTAAGAACACCTTATTTGTTATTTCTCCGCATTTCTATATGATTACTTTTAGAAATTTAGGACACATTCATCAGTAGTGTACCTCAGGATCATTGAGTGTTTCAGCCTTTTAAACAAACTATACACCCTCTCCTTGAGGCAGGCCACCTGGGCTTCGTCAAGACCCTGGTGTGTGTCCCCCGGTCAATTGGTTTATTTTAGGAAATATTTCTACTCTTGTTGGTTGGATTTTGATGAGTTTGGGTACGACCTCTATTTGTCCGTGGGATATCTATGTTCTTAGATTTAGTTGAGTATAGGTAAGTTCCGTCTCTGTTTGTCATTGGGAAACTTCTTCCATTTTCAATTGGATTTTGTAGAGTTTGGGTACGACCTCTATTTGTCAGTGGGATCTTTTTTTTTCCTTGGATTTTGTTGAGTTTGGGTACGACCTCTATTCGTCAATGGTTAGGGTTAGGATTTGGTTTTAGGGTTAGGATAAGGGTTAGGTTTAGGGTTAGGTTTGGGGTTAGGTTTAGGGCTAGGTCTTAGGGTTAACGTTAGGGTTAGGGTTAGGTTTAGAACCAGGGCTAGGCTTAGGTTTAGGGTTAGGCTAAGGGTTAGGTTTAGGGTTAAGTCTTAGGGTTAACGTTAGGGTTAGGTTTAGAGCTAGAGTTAGGGTTAGGGTTAGGGTCAGGGTTTTAGGATTAGGGATGGAGAGGAGAGGGAAGTGGAGGAGAAGTATATGTAGAAGGGAGGTAGAGGGAAGGAGAGCCGTCTGTTCGGACTGCATTCTCCTCCTGCCTGTTCGGGCTATTCTCTACCGTCCCAGCTCTCTCAGTTTCCTGAGAGAAGGGGAAGAGAGTGAGAAAAAGAATGAAAAAAGAGAAAAAAAAATTGTAAGCTAAGTTATTTTGTATAGTTGTTAATTTATGAGAATAGACTCTAAACAATAGTTGGAAGTTGTTGTACACCTTATCTTGCGCCATGTCAATGCCTTTAAGAGGAGGAAAGAAAGGGGAGAGAGATTTGGTTAGATAATACATATAATGGGTTATAAGGAGAATCTGCTTTCCGAGGCACAGGCTAGATTAGGTTGGGTGAGTACTGTATTGATGATCCCGTCTACCCAGTTTGGGTAGCCTGGTATGTATTGGTGAGTACTTTTCCTATGTTCCCCCCTGGCCAGCATGGTCAGTTTGGTATAGGGGACCAAAGGTAATGCACGGGCCGTCGCACGTTATCAAGATTCTCCAATCCCGTATTATGTTAGGTAGAGTGTCAGGTTCATGTTTTGTAGTTATCCCATTTGGGTTAAAGAATATAGGCATATTCTGGCTTCAAGGAAAAGTCCCCTAACCAGGGTTTAAGGTGACTTACATTTAAAAGGATGCTTGTTTCCTCTTAGTAGTATAGGTCCAGAGTAATTTGTCTTATATTTGTTGTTTAGATGCTTTATTAGTTGTTGGTAGACGTAGTTGTTTTCTTTAAGAGTGGTTAAGAACACCTTATTTGTTTTTTGTTTCAAGTTGTTAAGAGTGGTTAAGAACACCTTATTTGTTATTTCTCCGCATTTCTATATGATTACTTTTAGAAATTTAGGACACATTCATCAGTAGTGTACCTCAGGATCATTGAGTGTTTCAGCCTTTTAAACAAACTATACACCCTCTCCTTGAGGCAGGCCACCTGGGCTTCGTCAAGACCCTGGTGTGTGTCCCCCGGTCAATTGGTTTATTTTAGGAAATATTTCTACTCTTGTTGGTTGGATTTTGATGAGTTTGGGTACGACCTCTATTTGTCCGTGGGATATCTATGTTCTTAGATTTAGTTGAGTATAGGTAAGTTCCGTCTCTGTTTGTCATTGGGAAACTTCTTCCATTTTCAATTGGATTTTGTAGAGTTTGGGTACGACCTCTATTTGTCAGTGGGATCTTTTTTTTTCCTTGGATTTTGTTGAGTTTGGGTACGACCTCTATTCGTCAATGGTTAGGGTTAGGATTTGGTTTTAGGGTTAGGATAAGGGTTAGGTTTAGGGTTAGGTTTGGGGTTAGGTTTAGGGCTAGGTCTTAGGGTTAACGTTAGGGTTAGGGTTAGGTTTAGAACCAGGGCTAGGCTTAGGTTTAGGGTTAGGCTAAGGGTTAGGTTTAGGGTTAAGTCTTAGGGTTAACGTTAGGGTTAGGTTTAGAGCTAGAGTTAGGGTTAGGGTTAGGGTCAGGGTTTTAGGATTAGGGATGGAGAGGAGAGGGAAGTGGAGGAGAAGTATATGTAGAAGGGAGGTAGAGGGAAGGAGAGCCGTCTGTTCGGACTGCATTCTCCTCCTGCCTGTTCGGGCTATTCTCTACCGTCCCAGCTCTCTCAGTTTCCTGAGAGAAGGGGAAGAGAGTGAGAAAAAGAATGAAAAAAGAGAAAAAAAAATTGTAAGCTAAGTTATTTTGTATAGTTGTTAATTTATGAGAATAGACTCTAAACAATAGTTGGAAGTTGTTGTACACCTTATCTTGCGCCATGTCAATGCCTTTAAGAGGAGGAAAGAAAGGGGAGAGAGATTTGGTTAGATAATACATATAATGGGTTATAAGGAGAATCTGCTTTCCGAGGCACAGGCTAGATTAGGTTGGGTGAGTACTGTATTGATGATCCCGTCTACCCAGTTTGGGTAGCCTGGTATGTATTGGTGAGTACTTTTCCTATGTTCCCCCCTGGCCAGCATGGTCAGTTTGGTATAGGGGACCAAAGGTAATGCACGGGCCGTCGCACGTTATCAAGATTCTCCAATCCCGTATTATGTTAGGTAGAGTGTCAGGTTCATGTTTTGTAGTTATCCCATTTGGGTTAAAGAATATAGGCATATTCTGGCTTCAAGGAAAAGTCCCCTAACCAGGGTTTAAGGTGACTTACATTTAAAAGGATGCTTGTTTCCTCTTAGTAGTATAGGTCCAGAGTAATTTGTCTTATATTTGTTGTTTAGATGCTTTATTAGTTGTTGGTAGACGTAGTTGTTTTCTTTAAGAGTGGTTAAGAACACCTTATTTGTTTTTTGTTTCAAGTTGTTAAGAGTGGTTAAGAACACCTTATTTGTTATTTCTCCGCATTTCTATATGATTACTTTTAGAAATTTAGGACACATTCATCAGTAGTGTACCTCAGGATCATTGAGTGTTTCAGCCTTTTAAACAAACTATACACCCTCTCCTTGAGGCAGGCCACCTGGGCTTCGTCAAGACCCTGGTGTGTGTCCCCCGGTCAATTGGTTTATTTTAGGAAATATTTCTACTCTTGTTGGTTGGATTTTGATGAGTTTGGGTACGACCTCTATTTGTCCGTGGGATATCTATGTTCTTAGATTTAGTTGAGTATAGGTAAGTTCCGTCTCTGTTTGTCATTGGGAAACTTCTTCCATTTTCAATTGGATTTTGTAGAGTTTGGGTACGACCTCTATTTGTCAGTGGGATCTTTTTTTTTCCTTGGATTTTGTTGAGTTTGGGTACGACCTCTATTCGTCAATGGTTAGGGTTAGGATTTGGTTTTAGGGTTAGGATAAGGGTTAGGTTTAGGGTTAGGTTTGGGGTTAGGTTTAGGGCTAGGTCTTAGGGTTAACGTTAGGGTTAGGGTTAGGTTTAGAACCAGGGCTAGGCTTAGGTTTAGGGTTAGGCTAAGGGTTAGGTTTAGGGTTAAGTCTTAGGGTTAACGTTAGGGTTAGGTTTAGAGCTAGAGTTAGGGTTAGGGTTAGGGTCAGGGTTTTAGGATTAGGGATGGAGAGGAGAGGGAAGTGGAGGAGAAGTATATGTAGAAGGGAGGTAGAGGGAAGGAGAGCCGTCTGTTCGGACTGCATTCTCCTCCTGCCTGTTCGGGCTATTCTCTACCGTCCCAGCTCTCTCAGTTTCCTGAGAGAAGGGGAAGAGAGTGAGAAAAAGAATGAAAAAAGAGAAAAAAAAATTGTAAGCTAAGTTATTTTGTATAGTTGTTAATTTATGAGAATAGACTCTAAACAATAGTTGGAAGTTGTTGTACACCTTATCTTGCGCCATGTCAATGCCTTTAAGAGGAGGAAAGAAAGGGGAGAGAGATTTGGTTAGATAATACATATAATGGGTTATAAGGAGAATCTGCTTTCCGAGGCACAGGCTAGATTAGGTTGGGTGAGTACTGTATTGATGATCCCGTCTACCCAGTTTGGGTAGCCTGGTATGTATTGGTGAGTACTTTTCCTATGTTCCCCCCTGGCCAGCATGGTCAGTTTGGTATAGGGGACCAAAGGTAATGCACGGGCCGTCGCACGTTATCAAGATTCTCCAATCCCGTATTATGTTAGGTAGAGTGTCAGGTTCATGTTTTGTAGTTATCCCATTTGGGTTAAAGAATATAGGCATATTCTGGCTTCAAGGAAAAGTCCCCTAACCAGGGTTTAAGGTGACTTACATTTAAAAGGATGCTTGTTTCCTCTTAGTAGTATAGGTCCAGAGTAATTTGTCTTATATTTGTTGTTTAGATGCTTTATTAGTTGTTGGTAGACGTAGTTGTTTTCTTTAAGAGTGGTTAAGAACACCTTATTTGTTTTTTGTTTCAAGTTGTTAAGAGTGGTTAAGAACACCTTATTTGTTATTTCTCCGCATTTCTATATGATTACTTTTAGAAATTTAGGACACATTCATCAGTAGTGTACCTCAGGATCATTGAGTGTTTCAGCCTTTTAAACAAACTATACACCCTCTCCTTGAGGCAGGCCACCTGGGCTTCGTCAAGACCCTGGTGTGTGTCCCCCGGTCAATTGGTTTATTTTAGGAAATATTTCTACTCTTGTTGGTTGGATTTTGATGAGTTTGGGTACGACCTCTATTTGTCCGTGGGATATCTATGTTCTTAGATTTAGTTGAGTATAGGTAAGTTCCGTCTCTGTTTGTCATTGGGAAACTTCTTCCATTTTCAATTGGATTTTGTAGAGTTTGGGTACGACCTCTATTTGTCAGTGGGATCTTTTTTTTTCCTTGGATTTTGTTGAGTTTGGGTACGACCTCTATTCGTCAATGGTTAGGGTTAGGATTTGGTTTTAGGGTTAGGATAAGGGTTAGGTTTAGGGTTAGGTTTGGGGTTAGGTTTAGGGCTAGGTCTTAGGGTTAACGTTAGGGTTAGGGTTAGGTTTAGAACCAGGGCTAGGCTTAGGTTTAGGGTTAGGCTAAGGGTTAGGTTTAGGGTTAAGTCTTAGGGTTAACGTTAGGGTTAGGTTTAGAGCTAGAGTTAGGGTTAGGGTTAGGGTCAGGGTTTTAGGATTAGGGATGGAGAGGAGAGGGAAGTGGAGGAGAAGTATATGTAGAAGGGAGGTAGAGGGAAGGAGAGCCGTCTGTTCGGACTGCATTCTCCTCCTGCCTGTTCGGGCTATTCTCTACCGTCCCAGCTCTCTCAGTTTCCTGAGAGAAGGGGAAGAGAGTGAGAAAAAGAATGAAAAAAGAGAAAAAAAAATTGTAAGCTAAGTTATTTTGTATAGTTGTTAATTTATGAGAATAGACTCTAAACAATAGTTGGAAGTTGTTGTACACCTTATCTTGCGCCATGTCAATGCCTTTAAGAGGAGGAAAGAAAGGGGAGAGAGATTTGGTTAGATAATACATATAATGGGTTATAAGGAGAATCTGCTTTCCGAGGCACAGGCTAGATTAGGTTGGGTGAGTACTGTATTGATGATCCCGTCTACCCAGTTTGGGTAGCCTGGTATGTATTGGTGAGTACTTTTCCTATGTTCCCCCCTGGCCAGCATGGTCAGTTTGGTATAGGGGACCAAAGGTAATGCACGGGCCGTCGCACGTTATCAAGATTCTCCAATCCCGTATTATGTTAGGTAGAGTGTCAGGTTCATGTTTTGTAGTTATCCCATTTGGGTTAAAGAATATAGGCATATTCTGGCTTCAAGGAAAAGTCCCCTAACCAGGGTTTAAGGTGACTTACATTTAAAAGGATGCTTGTTTCCTCTTAGTAGTATAGGTCCAGAGTAATTTGTCTTATATTTGTTGTTTAGATGCTTTATTAGTTGTTGGTAGACGTAGTTGTTTTCTTTAAGAGTGGTTAAGAACACCTTATTTGTTTTTTGTTTCAAGTTGTTAAGAGTGGTTAAGAACACCTTATTTGTTATTTCTCCGCATTTCTATATGATTACTTTTAGAAATTTAGGACACATTCATCAGTAGTGTACCTCAGGATCATTGAGTGTTTCAGCCTTTTAAACAAACTATACACCCTCTCCTTGAGGCAGGCCACCTGGGCTTCGTCAAGACCCTGGTGTGTGTCCCCCGGTCAATTGGTTTATTTTAGGAAATATTTCTACTCTTGTTGGTTGGATTTTGATGAGTTTGGGTACGACCTCTATTTGTCCGTGGGATATCTATGTTCTTAGATTTAGTTGAGTATAGGTAAGTTCCGTCTCTGTTTGTCATTGGGAAACTTCTTCCATTTTCAATTGGATTTTGTAGAGTTTGGGTACGACCTCTATTTGTCAGTGGGATCTTTTTTTTTCCTTGGATTTTGTTGAGTTTGGGTACGACCTCTATTCGTCAATGGTTAGGGTTAGGATTTGGTTTTAGGGTTAGGATAAGGGTTAGGTTTAGGGTTAGGTTTGGGGTTAGGTTTAGGGCTAGGTCTTAGGGTTAACGTTAGGGTTAGGGTTAGGTTTAGAACCAGGGCTAGGCTTAGGTTTAGGGTTAGGCTAAGGGTTAGGTTTAGGGTTAAGTCTTAGGGTTAACGTTAGGGTTAGGTTTAGAGCTAGAGTTAGGGTTAGGGTTAGGGTCAGGGTTTTAGGATTAGGGATGGAGAGGAGAGGGAAGTGGAGGAGAAGTATATGTAGAAGGGAGGTAGAGGGAAGGAGAGCCGTCTGTTCGGACTGCATTCTCCTCCTGCCTGTTCGGGCTATTCTCTACCGTCCCAGCTCTCTCAGTTTCCTGAGAGAAGGGGAAGAGAGTGAGAAAAAGAATGAAAAAAGAGAAAAAAAAATTGTAAGCTAAGTTATTTTGTATAGTTGTTAATTTATGAGAATAGACTCTAAACAATAGTTGGAAGTTGTTGTACACCTTATCTTGCGCCATGTCAATGCCTTTAAGAGGAGGAAAGAAAGGGGAGAGAGATTTGGTTAGATAATACATATAATGGGTTATAAGGAGAATCTGCTTTCCGAGGCACAGGCTAGATTAGGTTGGGTGAGTACTGTATTGATGATCCCGTCTACCCAGTTTGGGTAGCCTGGTATGTATTGGTGAGTACTTTTCCTATGTTCCCCCCTGGCCAGCATGGTCAGTTTGGTATAGGGGACCAAAGGTAATGCACGGGCCGTCGCACGTTATCAAGATTCTCCAATCCCGTATTATGTTAGGTAGAGTGTCAGGTTCATGTTTTGTAGTTATCCCATTTGGGTTAAAGAATATAGGCATATTCTGGCTTCAAGGAAAAGTCCCCTAACCAGGGTTTAAGGTGACTTACATTTAAAAGGATGCTTGTTTCCTCTTAGTAGTATAGGTCCAGAGTAATTTGTCTTATATTTGTTGTTTAGATGCTTTATTAGTTGTTGGTAGACGTAGTTGTTTTCTTTAAGAGTGGTTAAGAACACCTTATTTGTTTTTTGTTTCAAGTTGTTAAGAGTGGTTAAGAACACCTTATTTGTTATTTCTCCGCATTTCTATATGATTACTTTTAGAAATTTAGGACACATTCATCAGTAGTGTACCTCAGGATCATTGAGTGTTTCAGCCTTTTAAACAAACTATACACCCTCTCCTTGAGGCAGGCCACCTGGGCTTCGTCAAGACCCTGGTGTGTGTCCCCCGGTCAATTGGTTTATTTTAGGAAATATTTCTACTCTTGTTGGTTGGATTTTGATGAGTTTGGGTACGACCTCTATTTGTCCGTGGGATATCTATGTTCTTAGATTTAGTTGAGTATAGGTAAGTTCCGTCTCTGTTTGTCATTGGGAAACTTCTTCCATTTTCAATTGGATTTTGTAGAGTTTGGGTACGACCTCTATTTGTCAGTGGGATCTTTTTTTTTCCTTGGATTTTGTTGAGTTTGGGTACGACCTCTATTCGTCAATGGTTAGGGTTAGGATTTGGTTTTAGGGTTAGGATAAGGGTTAGGTTTAGGGTTAGGTTTGGGGTTAGGTTTAGGGCTAGGTCTTAGGGTTAACGTTAGGGTTAGGGTTAGGTTTAGAACCAGGGCTAGGCTTAGGTTTAGGGTTAGGCTAAGGGTTAGGTTTAGGGTTAAGTCTTAGGGTTAACGTTAGGGTTAGGTTTAGAGCTAGAGTTAGGGTTAGGGTTAGGGTCAGGGTTTTAGGATTAGGGATGGAGAGGAGAGGGAAGTGGAGGAGAAGTATATGTAGAAGGGAGGTAGAGGGAAGGAGAGCCGTCTGTTCGGACTGCATTCTCCTCCTGCCTGTTCGGGCTATTCTCTACCGTCCCAGCTCTCTCAGTTTCCTGAGAGAAGGGGAAGAGAGTGAGAAAAAGAATGAAAAAAGAGAAAAAAAAATTGTAAGCTAAGTTATTTTGTATAGTTGTTAATTTATGAGAATAGACTCTAAACAATAGTTGGAAGTTGTTGTACACCTTATCTTGCGCCATGTCAATGCCTTTAAGAGGAGGAAAGAAAGGGGAGAGAGATTTGGTTAGATAATACATATAATGGGTTATAAGGAGAATCTGCTTTCCGAGGCACAGGCTAGATTAGGTTGGGTGAGTACTGTATTGATGATCCCGTCTACCCAGTTTGGGTAGCCTGGTATGTATTGGTGAGTACTTTTCCTATGTTCCCCCCTGGCCAGCATGGTCAGTTTGGTATAGGGGACCAAAGGTAATGCACGGGCCGTCGCACGTTATCAAGATTCTCCAATCCCGTATTATGTTAGGTAGAGTGTCAGGTTCATGTTTTGTAGTTATCCCATTTGGGTTAAAGAATATAGGCATATTCTGGCTTCAAGGAAAAGTCCCCTAACCAGGGTTTAAGGTGACTTACATTTAAAAGGATGCTTGTTTCCTCTTAGTAGTATAGGTCCAGAGTAATTTGTCTTATATTTGTTGTTTAGATGCTTTATTAGTTGTTGGTAGACGTAGTTGTTTTCTTTAAGAGTGGTTAAGAACACCTTATTTGTTTTTTGTTTCAAGTTGTTAAGAGTGGTTAAGAACACCTTATTTGTTATTTCTCCGCATTTCTATATGATTACTTTTAGAAATTTAGGACACATTCATCAGTAGTGTACCTCAGGATCATTGAGTGTTTCAGCCTTTTAAACAAACTATACACCCTCTCCTTGAGGCAGGCCACCTGGGCTTCGTCAAGACCCTGGTGTGTGTCCCCCGGTCAATTGGTTTATTTTAGGAAATATTTCTACTCTTGTTGGTTGGATTTTGATGAGTTTGGGTACGACCTCTATTTGTCCGTGGGATATCTATGTTCTTAGATTTAGTTGAGTATAGGTAAGTTCCGTCTCTGTTTGTCATTGGGAAACTTCTTCCATTTTCAATTGGATTTTGTAGAGTTTGGGTACGACCTCTATTTGTCAGTGGGATCTTTTTTTTTCCTTGGATTTTGTTGAGTTTGGGTACGACCTCTATTCGTCAATGGTTAGGGTTAGGATTTGGTTTTAGGGTTAGGATAAGGGTTAGGTTTAGGGTTAGGTTTGGGGTTAGGTTTAGGGCTAGGTCTTAGGGTTAACGTTAGGGTTAGGGTTAGGTTTAGAACCAGGGCTAGGCTTAGGTTTAGGGTTAGGCTAAGGGTTAGGTTTAGGGTTAAGTCTTAGGGTTAACGTTAGGGTTAGGTTTAGAGCTAGAGTTAGGGTTAGGGTTAGGGTCAGGGTTTTAGGATTAGGGATGGAGAGGAGAGGGAAGTGGAGGAGAAGTATATGTAGAAGGGAGGTAGAGGGAAGGAGAGCCGTCTGTTCGGACTGCATTCTCCTCCTGCCTGTTCGGGCTATTCTCTACCGTCCCAGCTCTCTCAGTTTCCTGAGAGAAGGGGAAGAGAGTGAGAAAAAGAATGAAAAAAGAGAAAAAAAAATTGTAAGCTAAGTTATTTTGTATAGTTGTTAATTTATGAGAATAGACTCTAAACAATAGTTGGAAGTTGTTGTACACCTTATCTTGCGCCATGTCAATGCCTTTAAGAGGAGGAAAGAAAGGGGAGAGAGATTTGGTTAGATAATACATATAATGGGTTATAAGGAGAATCTGCTTTCCGAGGCACAGGCTAGATTAGGTTGGGTGAGTACTGTATTGATGATCCCGTCTACCCAGTTTGGGTAGCCTGGTATGTATTGGTGAGTACTTTTCCTATGTTCCCCCCTGGCCAGCATGGTCAGTTTGGTATAGGGGACCAAAGGTAATGCACGGGCCGTCGCACGTTATCAAGATTCTCCAATCCCGTATTATGTTAGGTAGAGTGTCAGGTTCATGTTTTGTAGTTATCCCATTTGGGTTAAAGAATATAGGCATATTCTGGCTTCAAGGAAAAGTCCCCTAACCAGGGTTTAAGGTGACTTACATTTAAAAGGATGCTTGTTTCCTCTTAGTAGTATAGGTCCAGAGTAATTTGTCTTATATTTGTTGTTTAGATGCTTTATTAGTTGTTGGTAGACGTAGTTGTTTTCTTTAAGAGTGGTTAAGAACACCTTATTTGTTTTTTGTTTCAAGTTGTTAAGAGTGGTTAAGAACACCTTATTTGTTATTTCTCCGCATTTCTATATGATTACTTTTAGAAATTTAGGACACATTCATCAGTAGTGTACCTCAGGATCATTGAGTGTTTCAGCCTTTTAAACAAACTATACACCCTCTCCTTGAGGCAGGCCACCTGGGCTTCGTCAAGACCCTGGTGTGTGTCCCCCGGTCAATTGGTTTATTTTAGGAAATATTTCTACTCTTGTTGGTTGGATTTTGATGAGTTTGGGTACGACCTCTATTTGTCCGTGGGATATCTATGTTCTTAGATTTAGTTGAGTATAGGTAAGTTCCGTCTCTGTTTGTCATTGGGAAACTTCTTCCATTTTCAATTGGATTTTGTAGAGTTTGGGTACGACCTCTATTTGTCAGTGGGATCTTTTTTTTTCCTTGGATTTTGTTGAGTTTGGGTACGACCTCTATTCGTCAATGGTTAGGGTTAGGATTTGGTTTTAGGGTTAGGATAAGGGTTAGGTTTAGGGTTAGGTTTGGGGTTAGGTTTAGGGCTAGGTCTTAGGGTTAACGTTAGGGTTAGGGTTAGGTTTAGAACCAGGGCTAGGCTTAGGTTTAGGGTTAGGCTAAGGGTTAGGTTTAGGGTTAAGTCTTAGGGTTAACGTTAGGGTTAGGTTTAGAGCTAGAGTTAGGGTTAGGGTTAGGGTCAGGGTTTTAGGATTAGGGATGGAGAGGAGAGGGAAGTGGAGGAGAAGTATATGTAGAAGGGAGGTAGAGGGAAGGAGAGCCGTCTGTTCGGACTGCATTCTCCTCCTGCCTGTTCGGGCTATTCTCTACCGTCCCAGCTCTCTCAGTTTCCTGAGAGAAGGGGAAGAGAGTGAGAAAAAGAATGAAAAAAGAGAAAAAAAAATTGTAAGCTAAGTTATTTTGTATAGTTGTTAATTTATGAGAATAGACTCTAAACAATAGTTGGAAGTTGTTGTACACCTTATCTTGCGCCATGTCAATGCCTTTAAGAGGAGGAAAGAAAGGGGAGAGAGATTTGGTTAGATAATACATATAATGGGTTATAAGGAGAATCTGCTTTCCGAGGCACAGGCTAGATTAGGTTGGGTGAGTACTGTATTGATGATCCCGTCTACCCAGTTTGGGTAGCCTGGTATGTATTGGTGAGTACTTTTCCTATGTTCCCCCCTGGCCAGCATGGTCAGTTTGGTATAGGGGACCAAAGGTAATGCACGGGCCGTCGCACGTTATCAAGATTCTCCAATCCCGTATTATGTTAGGTAGAGTGTCAGGTTCATGTTTTGTAGTTATCCCATTTGGGTTAAAGAATATAGGCATATTCTGGCTTCAAGGAAAAGTCCCCTAACCAGGGTTTAAGGTGACTTACATTTAAAAGGATGCTTGTTTCCTCTTAGTAGTATAGGTCCAGAGTAATTTGTCTTATATTTGTTGTTTAGATGCTTTATTAGTTGTTGGTAGACGTAGTTGTTTTCTTTAAGAGTGGTTAAGAACACCTTATTTGTTTTTTGTTTCAAGTTGTTAAGAGTGGTTAAGAACACCTTATTTGTTATTTCTCCGCATTTCTATATGATTACTTTTAGAAATTTAGGACACATTCATCAGTAGTGTACCTCAGGATCATTGAGTGTTTCAGCCTTTTAAACAAACTATACACCCTCTCCTTGAGGCAGGCCACCTGGGCTTCGTCAAGACCCTGGTGTGTGTCCCCCGGTCAATTGGTTTATTTTAGGAAATATTTCTACTCTTGTTGGTTGGATTTTGATGAGTTTGGGTACGACCTCTATTTGTCCGTGGGATATCTATGTTCTTAGATTTAGTTGAGTATAGGTAAGTTCCGTCTCTGTTTGTCATTGGGAAACTTCTTCCATTTTCAATTGGATTTTGTAGAGTTTGGGTACGACCTCTATTTGTCAGTGGGATCTTTTTTTTTCCTTGGATTTTGTTGAGTTTGGGTACGACCTCTATTCGTCAATGGTTAGGGTTAGGATTTGGTTTTAGGGTTAGGATAAGGGTTAGGTTTAGGGTTAGGTTTGGGGTTAGGTTTAGGGCTAGGTCTTAGGGTTAACGTTAGGGTTAGGGTTAGGTTTAGAACCAGGGCTAGGCTTAGGTTTAGGGTTAGGCTAAGGGTTAGGTTTAGGGTTAAGTCTTAGGGTTAACGTTAGGGTTAGGTTTAGAGCTAGAGTTAGGGTTAGGGTTAGGGTCAGGGTTTTAGGATTAGGGATGGAGAGGAGAGGGAAGTGGAGGAGAAGTATATGTAGAAGGGAGGTAGAGGGAAGGAGAGCCGTCTGTTCGGACTGCATTCTCCTCCTGCCTGTTCGGGCTATTCTCTACCGTCCCAGCTCTCTCAGTTTCCTGAGAGAAGGGGAAGAGAGTGAGAAAAAGAATGAAAAAAGAGAAAAAAAAATTGTAAGCTAAGTTATTTTGTATAGTTGTTAATTTATGAGAATAGACTCTAAACAATAGTTGGAAGTTGTTGTACACCTTATCTTGCGCCATGTCAATGCCTTTAAGAGGAGGAAAGAAAGGGGAGAGAGATTTGGTTAGATAATACATATAATGGGTTATAAGGAGAATCTGCTTTCCGAGGCACAGGCTAGATTAGGTTGGGTGAGTACTGTATTGATGATCCCGTCTACCCAGTTTGGGTAGCCTGGTATGTATTGGTGAGTACTTTTCCTATGTTCCCCCCTGGCCAGCATGGTCAGTTTGGTATAGGGGACCAAAGGTAATGCACGGGCCGTCGCACGTTATCAAGATTCTCCAATCCCGTATTATGTTAGGTAGAGTGTCAGGTTCATGTTTTGTAGTTATCCCATTTGGGTTAAAGAATATAGGCATATTCTGGCTTCAAGGAAAAGTCCCCTAACCAGGGTTTAAGGTGACTTACATTTAAAAGGATGCTTGTTTCCTCTTAGTAGTATAGGTCCAGAGTAATTTGTCTTATATTTGTTGTTTAGATGCTTTATTAGTTGTTGGTAGACGTAGTTGTTTTCTTTAAGAGTGGTTAAGAACACCTTATTTGTTTTTTGTTTCAAGTTGTTAAGAGTGGTTAAGAACACCTTATTTGTTATTTCTCCGCATTTCTATATGATTACTTTTAGAAATTTAGGACACATTCATCAGTAGTGTACCTCAGGATCATTGAGTGTTTCAGCCTTTTAAACAAACTATACACCCTCTCCTTGAGGCAGGCCACCTGGGCTTCGTCAAGACCCTGGTGTGTGTCCCCCGGTCAATTGGTTTATTTTAGGAAATATTTCTACTCTTGTTGGTTGGATTTTGATGAGTTTGGGTACGACCTCTATTTGTCCGTGGGATATCTATGTTCTTAGATTTAGTTGAGTATAGGTAAGTTCCGTCTCTGTTTGTCATTGGGAAACTTCTTCCATTTTCAATTGGATTTTGTAGAGTTTGGGTACGACCTCTATTTGTCAGTGGGATCTTTTTTTTTCCTTGGATTTTGTTGAGTTTGGGTACGACCTCTATTCGTCAATGGTTAGGGTTAGGATTTGGTTTTAGGGTTAGGATAAGGGTTAGGTTTAGGGTTAGGTTTGGGGTTAGGTTTAGGGCTAGGTCTTAGGGTTAACGTTAGGGTTAGGGTTAGGTTTAGAACCAGGGCTAGGCTTAGGTTTAGGGTTAGGCTAAGGGTTAGGTTTAGGGTTAAGTCTTAGGGTTAACGTTAGGGTTAGGTTTAGAGCTAGAGTTAGGGTTAGGGTTAGGGTCAGGGTTTTAGGATTAGGGATGGAGAGGAGAGGGAAGTGGAGGAGAAGTATATGTAGAAGGGAGGTAGAGGGAAGGAGAGCCGTCTGTTCGGACTGCATTCTCCTCCTGCCTGTTCGGGCTATTCTCTACCGTCCCAGCTCTCTCAGTTTCCTGAGAGAAGGGGAAGAGAGTGAGAAAAAGAATGAAAAAAGAGAAAAAAAAATTGTAAGCTAAGTTATTTTGTATAGTTGTTAATTTATGAGAATAGACTCTAAACAATAGTTGGAAGTTGTTGTACACCTTATCTTGCGCCATGTCAATGCCTTTAAGAGGAGGAAAGAAAGGGGAGAGAGATTTGGTTAGATAATACATATAATGGGTTATAAGGAGAATCTGCTTTCCGAGGCACAGGCTAGATTAGGTTGGGTGAGTACTGTATTGATGATCCCGTCTACCCAGTTTGGGTAGCCTGGTATGTATTGGTGAGTACTTTTCCTATGTTCCCCCCTGGCCAGCATGGTCAGTTTGGTATAGGGGACCAAAGGTAATGCACGGGCCGTCGCACGTTATCAAGATTCTCCAATCCCGTATTATGTTAGGTAGAGTGTCAGGTTCATGTTTTGTAGTTATCCCATTTGGGTTAAAGAATATAGGCATATTCTGGCTTCAAGGAAAAGTCCCCTAACCAGGGTTTAAGGTGACTTACATTTAAAAGGATGCTTGTTTCCTCTTAGTAGTATAGGTCCAGAGTAATTTGTCTTATATTTGTTGTTTAGATGCTTTATTAGTTGTTGGTAGACGTAGTTGTTTTCTTTAAGAGTGGTTAAGAACACCTTATTTGTTTTTTGTTTCAAGTTGTTAAGAGTGGTTAAGAACACCTTATTTGTTATTTCTCCGCATTTCTATATGATTACTTTTAGAAATTTAGGACACATTCATCAGTAGTGTACCTCAGGATCATTGAGTGTTTCAGCCTTTTAAACAAACTATACACCCTCTCCTTGAGGCAGGCCACCTGGGCTTCGTCAAGACCCTGGTGTGTGTCCCCCGGTCAATTGGTTTATTTTAGGAAATATTTCTACTCTTGTTGGTTGGATTTTGATGAGTTTGGGTACGACCTCTATTTGTCCGTGGGATATCTATGTTCTTAGATTTAGTTGAGTATAGGTAAGTTCCGTCTCTGTTTGTCATTGGGAAACTTCTTCCATTTTCAATTGGATTTTGTAGAGTTTGGGTACGACCTCTATTTGTCAGTGGGATCTTTTTTTTTCCTTGGATTTTGTTGAGTTTGGGTACGACCTCTATTCGTCAATGGTTAGGGTTAGGATTTGGTTTTAGGGTTAGGATAAGGGTTAGGTTTAGGGTTAGGTTTGGGGTTAGGTTTAGGGCTAGGTCTTAGGGTTAACGTTAGGGTTAGGGTTAGGTTTAGAACCAGGGCTAGGCTTAGGTTTAGGGTTAGGCTAAGGGTTAGGTTTAGGGTTAAGTCTTAGGGTTAACGTTAGGGTTAGGTTTAGAGCTAGAGTTAGGGTTAGGGTTAGGGTCAGGGTTTTAGGATTAGGGATGGAGAGGAGAGGGAAGTGGAGGAGAAGTATATGTAGAAGGGAGGTAGAGGGAAGGAGAGCCGTCTGTTCGGACTGCATTCTCCTCCTGCCTGTTCGGGCTATTCTCTACCGTCCCAGCTCTCTCAGTTTCCTGAGAGAAGGGGAAGAGAGTGAGAAAAAGAATGAAAAAAGAGAAAAAAAAATTGTAAGCTAAGTTATTTTGTATAGTTGTTAATTTATGAGAATAGACTCTAAACAATAGTTGGAAGTTGTTGTACACCTTATCTTGCGCCATGTCAATGCCTTTAAGAGGAGGAAAGAAAGGGGAGAGAGATTTGGTTAGATAATACATATAATGGGTTATAAGGAGAATCTGCTTTCCGAGGCACAGGCTAGATTAGGTTGGGTGAGTACTGTATTGATGATCCCGTCTACCCAGTTTGGGTAGCCTGGTATGTATTGGTGAGTACTTTTCCTATGTTCCCCCCTGGCCAGCATGGTCAGTTTGGTATAGGGGACCAAAGGTAATGCACGGGCCGTCGCACGTTATCAAGATT
>NW_028293072.1:40000-42500 GCF_960531495.2 Zeus faber | reverse complement strand
GGTCACCCGCGCATTAAACACAGAGCGGTGCGTGTTCGTCGGCGGCCACGAGAGCTTCCGAACGCACTTGGTCCCGTGGCTCTAGCCCGTCGGGAAGTGCGCCGACCGGGGATGGGCCGCCTTCGGGCCCCCGAACCGGGGTTTGGTCACCCGCGCATTAAACACAGAGCGGTGCGTGTTCGTCGGCGGCCACGAGAGCTTCCGAACGCACTTGGTCCCGTGGCTCTAGCCCGTCGGGAAGTGCGCCGACCGGGGATGGGCCGCCTTCGGGCCCCCGAACCGGGGTTTGGTCACCCGCGCATTAAACACAGAGCGGTGCGTGTTCGTCGGCGGCCACGAGAGCTTCCGAACGCACTTGGTCCCGTGGCTCTAGCCCGTCGGGAAGTGCGCCGACCGGGGATGGGCCGCCTTCGGGCCCCCGAACCGGGGTTTGGTCACCCGCGCATTAAACACAGAGCGGTGCGTGTTCGTCGGCGGCCACGAGAGCTTCCGAACGCACTTGGTCCCGTGGCTCTAGCCCGTCGGGAAGTGCGCCGACCGGGGATGGGCCGCCTTCGGGCCCCCGAACCGGGGTTTGGTCACCCGCGCATTAAACACAGAGCGGTGCGTGTTCGTCGGCGGCCACGAGAGCTTCCGAACGCACTTGGTCCCGTGGCTCTAGCCCGTCGGGAAGTGCGCCGACCGGGGATGGGCCGCCTTCGGGCCCCCGAACCGGGGTTTGGTCACCCGCGCATTAAACACAGAGCGGTGCGTGTTCGTCGGCGGCCACGAGAGCTTCCGAACGCACTTGGTCCCGTGGCTCTAGCCCGTCGGGAAGTGCGCCGACCGGGGATGGGCCGCCTTCGGGCCCCCGAACCGGGGTTTGGTCACCCGCGCATTAAACACAGAGCGGTGCGTGTTCGTCGGCGGCCACGAGAGCTTCCGAACGCACTTGGTCCCGTGGCTCTAGCCCGTCGGGAAGTGCGCCGACCGGGGATGGGCCGCCTTCGGGCCCCCGAACCGGGGTTTGGTCACCCGCGCATTAAACACAGAGCGGTGCGTGTTCGTCGGCGGCCACGAGAGCTTCCGAACGCACTTGGTCCCGTGGCTCTAGCCCGTCGGGAAGTGCGCCGACCGGGGATGGGCCGCCTTCGGGCCCCCGAACCGGGGTTTGGTCACCCGCGCATTAAACACAGAGCGGTGCGTGTTCGTCGGCGGCCACGAGAGCTTCCGAACGCACTTGGTCCCGTGGCTCTAGCCCGTCGGGAAGTGCGCCGACCGGGGATGGGCCGCCTTCGGGCCCCCGAACCGGGGTTTGGTCACCCGCGCATTAAACACAGAGCGGTGCGTGTTCGTCGGCGGCCACGAGAGCTTCCGAACGCACTTGGTCCCGTGGCTCTAGCCCGTCGGGAAGTGCGCCGACCGGGGATGGGCCGCCTTCGGGCCCCCGAACCGGGGTTTGGTCACCCGCGCATTAAACACAGAGCGGTGCGTGTTCGTCGGCGGCCACGAGAGCTTCCGAACGCACTTGGTCCCGTGGCTCTAGCCCGTCGGGAAGTGCGCCGACCGGGGATGGGCCGCCTTCGGGCCCCCGAACCGGGGTTTGGTCACCCGCGCATTAAACACAGAGCGGTGCGTGTTCGTCGGCGGCCACGAGAGCTTCCGAACGCACTTGGTCCCGTGGCTCTAGCCCGTCGGGAAGTGCGCCGACCGGGGATGGGCCGCCTTCGGGCCCCCGAACCGGGGTTTGGTCACCCGCGCATTAAACACAGAGCGGTGCGTGTTCGTCGGCGGCCACGAGAGCTTCCGAACGCACTTGGTCCCGTGGCTCTAGCCCGTCGGGAAGTGCGCCGACCGGGGATGGGCCGCCTTCGGGCCCCCGAACCGGGGTTTGGTCACCCGCGCATTAAACACAGAGCGGTGCGTGTTCGTCGGCGGCCACGAGAGCTTCCGAACGCACTTGGTCCCGTGGCTCTAGCCCGTCGGGAAGTGCGCCGACCGGGGATGGGCCGCCTTCGGGCCCCCGAACCGGGGTTTGGTCACCCGCGCATTAAACACAGAGCGGTGCGTGTTCGTCGGCGGCCACGAGAGCTTCCGAACGCACTTGGTCCCGTGGCTCTAGCCCGTCGGGAAGTGCGCCGACCGGGGATGGGCCGCCTTCGGGCCCCCGAACCGGGGTTTGGTCACCCGCGCATTAAACACAGAGCGGTGCGTGTTCGTCGGCGGCCACGAGAGCTTCCGAACGCACTTGGTCCCGTGGCTCTAGCCCGTCGGGAAGTGCGCCGACCGGGGATGGGCCGCCTTCGGGCCCCCGAACCGGGGTTTGGTCACCCGCGCATTAAACACAGAGCGGTGCGTGTTCGTCGGCGGCCACGAGAGCTTCCGAACGCACTTGGTCCCGTGGCTCTAGCCCGTCGGGAAGTGCGCCGACCGGGGATGGGCCGCCTTCGGGCCCCCGAACCGGGGTTTGGTCACCCGCGCATTAAACACAGAGCGGTGCGTGTTCGTCGGCGGCCACGAG
>NW_028293072.1:22500-25000 GCF_960531495.2 Zeus faber | reverse complement strand
CCCGGCCTACCGCCTCCATCCTCGGTCCCAGCCTTCTGCATTGGCTTAATGGACTTGGAACACAGTCTCCCTATATACGGTGAGGAAGTGTTTTTTCAAAATGTCCGTCTACATGGGGGCCCTAGGCCAGGCGAAACCAACACGCCTACCTGGTTGTCGCCCTGAAGATGGGTACGCCGTCATCTGGGGACCAGCGTCGGACTTAGAAAATTTTCGCCGCTTCGATCCAATTCTGTTAATTGCTCCATCTCCCTCGGTTCAGCCGACACGCACACCCGGCGCGGGGCCTCCTCCTTCTCCTCCTAAACACAGAGCGGTGCGTGTTCGTCGGCGGCCACGAGAGCTTCCGAACGCACTTGGTCCCGTGGCTCTAGCCCGTCGGGAAGTGCGCCGACCGGGGATGGGCCGCCTTCGGGCCCCCGAACCGGGGTTTGGTCACCCGCGCATTAAACACAGAGCGGTGCGTGTTCGTCGGCGGCCACGAGAGCTTCCGAACGCACTTGGTCCCGTGGCTCTAGCCCGTCGGGAAGTGCGCCGACCGGGGATGGGCCGCCTTCGGGCCCCCGAACCGGGGTTTGGTCACCCGCGCATTAAACACAGAGCGGTGCGTGTTCGTCGGCGGCCACGAGAGCTTCCGAACGCACTTGGTCCCGTGGCTCTAGCCCGTCGGGAAGTGCGCCGACCGGGGATGGGCCGCCTTCGGGCCCCCGAACCGGGGTTTGGTCACCCGCGCATTAAACACAGAGCGGTGCGTGTTCGTCGGCGGCCACGAGAGCTTCCGAACGCACTTGGTCCCGTGGCTCTAGCCCGTCGGGAAGTGCGCCGACCGGGGATGGGCCGCCTTCGGGCCCCCGAACCGGGGTTTGGTCACCCGCGCATTAAACACAGAGCGGTGCGTGTTCGTCGGCGGCCACGAGAGCTTCCGAACGCACTTGGTCCCGTGGCTCTAGCCCGTCGGGAAGTGCGCCGACCGGGGATGGGCCGCCTTCGGGCCCCCGAACCGGGGTTTGGTCACCCGCGCATTAAACACAGAGCGGTGCGTGTTCGTCGGCGGCCACGAGAGCTTCCGAACGCACTTGGTCCCGTGGCTCTAGCCCGTCGGGAAGTGCGCCGACCGGGGATGGGCCGCCTTCGGGCCCCCGAACCGGGGTTTGGTCACCCGCGCATTAAACACAGAGCGGTGCGTGTTCGTCGGCGGCCACGAGAGCTTCCGAACGCACTTGGTCCCGTGGCTCTAGCCCGTCGGGAAGTGCGCCGACCGGGGATGGGCCGCCTTCGGGCCCCCGAACCGGGGTTTGGTCACCCGCGCATTAAACACAGAGCGGTGCGTGTTCGTCGGCGGCCACGAGAGCTTCCGAACGCACTTGGTCCCGTGGCTCTAGCCCGTCGGGAAGTGCGCCGACCGGGGATGGGCCGCCTTCGGGCCCCCGAACCGGGGTTTGGTCACCCGCGCATTAAACACAGAGCGGTGCGTGTTCGTCGGCGGCCACGAGAGCTTCCGAACGCACTTGGTCCCGTGGCTCTAGCCCGTCGGGAAGTGCGCCGACCGGGGATGGGCCGCCTTCGGGCCCCCGAACCGGGGTTTGGTCACCCGCGCATTAAACACAGAGCGGTGCGTGTTCGTCGGCGGCCACGAGAGCTTCCGAACGCACTTGGTCCCGTGGCTCTAGCCCGTCGGGAAGTGCGCCGACCGGGGATGGGCCGCCTTCGGGCCCCCGAACCGGGGTTTGGTCACCCGCGCATTAAACACAGAGCGGTGCGTGTTCGTCGGCGGCCACGAGAGCTTCCGAACGCACTTGGTCCCGTGGCTCTAGCCCGTCGGGAAGTGCGCCGACCGGGGATGGGCCGCCTTCGGGCCCCCGAACCGGGGTTTGGTCACCCGCGCATTAAACACAGAGCGGTGCGTGTTCGTCGGCGGCCACGAGAGCTTCCGAACGCACTTGGTCCCGTGGCTCTAGCCCGTCGGGAAGTGCGCCGACCGGGGATGGGCCGCCTTCGGGCCCCCGAACCGGGGTTTGGTCACCCGCGCATTAAACACAGAGCGGTGCGTGTTCGTCGGCGGCCACGAGAGCTTCCGAACGCACTTGGTCCCGTGGCTCTAGCCCGTCGGGAAGTGCGCCGACCGGGGATGGGCCGCCTTCGGGCCCCCGAACCGGGGTTTGGTCACCCGCGCATTAAACACAGAGCGGTGCGTGTTCGTCGGCGGCCACGAGAGCTTCCGAACGCACTTGGTCCCGTGGCTCTAGCCCGTCGGGAAGTGCGCCGACCGGGGATGGGCCGCCTTCGGGCCCCCGAACCGGGGTTTGGTCACCCGCGCATTAAACACAGAGCGGTGCGTGTTCGTCGGCGGCCACGAGAGCTTCCGAACGCACTTGGTCCCGTGGCTCTAGCCCGTCGGGAAGTGCGCCGACCGGGGATGGGCCGCCTTCGGGCCCCCGAACCGGGGTTTGGTCACCCGCGCATTAAACACAGAGCGGTGCGTGTTCGTCGGCGGCCACGA
>NW_028293072.1:0-7500 GCF_960531495.2 Zeus faber | reverse complement strand
GCCGTCATCTGGGGACCAGCGTCGGACTTAGAAAATTTTCGCCGCTTCGATCCAATTCTGTTAATTGCTCCATCTCCCTCGGTTCAGCCGACACGCACACCCGGCGCGGGGCCTCCTCCTTCTCCTCCTAAACACAGAGCGGTGCGTGTTCGTCGGCGGCCACGAGAGCTTCCGAACGCACTTGGTCCCGTGGCTCTAGCCCGTCGGGAAGTGCGCCGACCGGGGATGGGCCGCCTTCGGGCCCCCGAACCGGGGTTTGGTCACCCGCGCATTAAACACAGAGCGGTGCGTGTTCGTCGGCGGCCACGAGAGCTTCCGAACGCACTTGGTCCCGTGGCTCTAGCCCGTCGGGAAGTGCGCCGACCGGGGATGGGCCGCCTTCGGGCCCCCGAACCGGGGTTTGGTCACCCGCGCATTAAACACAGAGCGGTGCGTGTTCGTCGGCGGCCACAGAGCTTCCGAACGCACTTGGTCCCGTGGCTCTAGCCCGTCGGGAAGTGCGCCGACCGGGGATGGGCCGCCTTCGGGCCCCCGAACCGGGGTTTGGTCACCCGCGCATTAAACACAGAGCGGTGCGTGTTCGTCGGCGGCCACGAGAGCTTCCGAACGCACTTGGTCCCGTGGCTCTAGCCCGTCGGGAAGTGCGCCGACCGGGGATGGGCCGCCTTCGGGCCCCCGAACCGGGGTTTGGTCACCCGCGCATTAAACACAGAGCGGTGCGTGTTCGTCGGCGGCCACGAGAGCTTCCGAACGCACTTGGTCCCGTGGCTCTAGCCCGTCGGGAAGTGCGCCGACCGGGGATGGGCCGCCTTCGGGCCCCCGAACCGGGGTTTGGTCACCCGCGCATTAAACACAGAGCGGTGCGTGTTCGTCGGCGGCCACGAGAGCTTCCGAACGCACTTGGTCCCGTGGCTCTAGCCCGTCGGGAAGTGCGCCGACCGGGGATGGGCCGCCTTCGGGCCCCCGAACCGGGGTTTGGTCACCCGCGCATTAAACACAGAGCGGTGCGTGTTCGTCGGCGGCCACGAGAGCTTCCGAACGCACTTGGTCCCGTGGCTCTAGCCCGTCGGGAAGTGCGCCGACCGGGGATGGGCCGCCTTCGGGCCCCCGAACCGGGGTTTGGTCACCCGCGCATTAAACACAGAGCGGTGCGTGTTCGTCGGCGGCCACGAGAGCTTCCGAACGCACTTGGTCCCGTGGCTCTAGCCCGTCGGGAAGTGCGCCGACCGGGGATGGGCCGCCTTCGGGCCCCCGAACCGGGGTTTGGTCACCCGCGCATTAAACACAGAGCGGTGCGTGTTCGTCGGCGGCCACGAGAGCTTCCGAACGCACTTGGTCCCGTGGCTCTAGCCCGTCGGGAAGTGCGCCGACCGGGGATGGGCCGCCTTCGGGCCCCCGAACCGGGGTTTGGTCACCCGCGCATTAAACACAGAGCGGTGCGTGTTCGTCGGCGGCCACGAGAGCTTCCGAACGCACTTGGTCCCGTGGCTCTAGCCCGTCGGGAAGTGCGCCGACCGGGGATGGGCCGCCTTCGGGCCCCCGAACCGGGGTTTGGTCACCCGCGCATTAAACACAGAGCGGTGCGTGTTCGTCGGCGGCCACGAGAGCTTCCGAACGCACTTGGTCCCGTGGCTCTAGCCCGTCGGGAAGTGCGCCGACCGGGGATGGGCCGCCTTCGGGCCCCCGAACCGGGGTTTGGTCACCCGCGCATTAAACACAGAGCGGTGCGTGTTCGTCGGCGGCCACGAGAGCTTCCGAACGCACTTGGTCCCGTGGCTCTAGCCCGTCGGGAAGTGCGCCGACCGGGGATGGGCCGCCTTCGGGCCCCCGAACCGGGGTTTGGTCACCCGCGCATTAAACACAGAGCGGTGCGTGTTCGTCGGCGGCCACGAGAGCTTCCGAACGCACTTGGTCCCGTGGCTCTAGCCCGTCGGGAAGTGCGCCGACCGGGGATGGGCCGCCTTCGGGCCCCCGAACCGGGGTTTGGTCACCCGCGCATTAAACACAGAGCGGTGCGTGTTCGTCGGCGGCCACGAGAGCTTCCGAACGCACTTGGTCCCGTGGCTCTAGCCCGTCGGGAAGTGCGCCGACCGGGGATGGGCCGCCTTCGGGCCCCCGAACCGGGGTTTGGTCACCCGCGCATTAAACACAGAGCGGTGCGTGTTCGTCGGCGGCCACGAGAGCTTCCGAACGCACTTGGTCCCGTGGCTCTAGCCCGTCGGGAAGTGCGCCGACCGGGGATGGGCCGCCTTCGGGCCCCCGAACCGGGGTTTGGTCACCCGCGCATTAAACACAGAGCGGTGCGTGTTCGTCGGCGGCCACGAGAGCTTCCGAACGCACTTGGTCCCGTGGCTCTAGCCCGTCGGGAAGTGCGCCGACCGGGGATGGGCCGCCTTCGGGCCCCCGAACCGGGGTTTGGTCACCCGCGCATTAAACACAGAGCGGTGCGTGTTCGTCGGCGGCCACGAGAGCTTCCGAACGCACTTGGTCCCGTGGCTCTAGCCCGTCGGGAAGTGCGCCGACCGGGGATGGGCCGCCTTCGGGCCCCCGAACCGGGGTTTGGTCACCCGCGCATTAAACACAGAGCGGTGCGTGTTCGTCGGCGGCCACGAGAGCTTCCGAACGCACTTGGTCCCGTGGCTCTAGCCCGTCGGGAAGTGCGCCGACCGGGGATGGGCCGCCTTCGGGCCCCCGAACCGGGGTTTGGTCACCCGCGCATTAAACACAGAGCGGTGCGTGTTCGTCGGCGGCCACGAGAGCTTCCGAACGCACTTGGTCCCGTGGCTCTAGCCCGTCGGGAAGTGCGCCGACCGGGGATGGGCCGCCTTCGGGCCCCCGAACCGGGGTTTGGTCACCCGCGCATTAAACACAGAGCGGTGCGTGTTCGTCGGCGGCCACGAGAGCTTCCGAACGCACTTGGTCCCGTGGCTCTAGCCCGTCGGGAAGTGCGCCGACCGGGGATGGGCCGCCTTCGGGCCCCCGAACCGGGGTTTGGTCACCCGCGCATTAAACACAGAGCGGTGCGTGTTCGTCGGCGGCCACGAGAGCTTCCGAACGCACTTGGTCCCGTGGCTCTAGCCCGTCGGGAAGTGCGCCGACCGGGGATGGGCCGCCTTCGGGCCCCCGAACCGGGGTTTGGTCACCCGCGCATTAAACACAGAGCGGTGCGTGTTCGTCGGCGGCCACGAGAGCTTCCGAACGCACTTGGTCCCGTGGCTCTAGCCCGTCGGGAAGTGCGCCGACCGGGGATGGGCCGCCTTCGGGCCCCCGAACCGGGGTTTGGTCACCCGCGCATTAAACACAGAGCGGTGCGTGTTCGTCGGCGGCCACGAGAGCTTCCGAACGCACTTGGTCCCGTGGCTCTAGCCCGTCGGGAAGTGGCGCCGACCGGGGATGGGCCGCCTTCGGGCCCCCGAACCGGGGTTTGGTCACCCGCGCATTAAACACAGAGCGGTGCGTGTTCGTCGGCGGCCACGAGAGCTTCCGAACGCACTTGGTCCCGTGGCTCTAGCCCGTCGGGAAGTGCGCCGACCGGGGATGGGCCGCCTTCGGGCCCCCGAACCGGGGGTTTGGTCACCCGCGCATTAAACACAGAGCGGTGCGTGTTCGTCGGCGGCCACGAGAGCTTCCGAACGCACTTGGTCCCGTGGCTCTAGCCCGTCGGGAAGTGCGCCGACCGGGGATGGGCCGCCTTCGGGCCCCCGAACCGGGGTTTGGTCACCCGCGCATTAAACACAGAGCGGTGCGTGTTCGTCGGCGGCCACGAGAGCTTCCGAACGCACTTGGTCCCGTGGCTCTAGCCCGTCGGGAAGTGCGCCGACCGGGGATGGGCCGCCTTCGGGCCCCCGAACCGGGGTTTGGTCACCCCGCGCATTAAACACAGAGCGGTGCGTGTTCGTCGGCGGCCACGAGAGCTTCCGAACGCACTTTGGTCCCGTGGCTCTAGCCCGTCGGGAAGTGCGCCGACCGGGGATGGGCCGCCTTCGGGCCCCCGAACCGGGGTTTGGTCACCCGCGCATTAAACACAGAGCGGTGCGTGTTCGTCGGCGGCCACGAGAGCTTCCGAACGCACTTGGTCCCGTGGCTCTAGCCCGTCGGGAAGTGCGCCGACCGGGGATGGGCCGCCTTCGGGCCCCCGAACCGGGGTTTGGTCACCCGCGCATTAAACACAGAGCGGTGCGTGTTCGTCGGCGGCCACGAGAGCTTCCGAACGCACTTGGTCCCGTGGCTCTAGCCCGTCGGGAAGTGCGCCGACCGGGGATGGGCCGCCTTCGGGCCCCCGAACCGGGGTTTGGTCACCCGCGCATTAAACACAGAGCGGTGCGTGTTCGTCGGCGGCCACGAGAGCTTCCGAACGCACTTGGTCCCGTGGCTCTAGCCCGTCGGGAAGTGCGCGACCGGGGATGGGCGCCTTCGGGCCCCCGAACCGGGGTTTGGTCACCCGCGCATTAAACACAGAGCGGTGCGTGTTCGTCGGCGGCCACGAGAGCTTCCGAACGCACTTGTCCTTGCTTCGTCGGAAGTGTAGTTCGTGCCGCTACGCCTCATCCTCGGTCAGCCTTCTGCATTGGCTTAATGGACTTGGAACACAGTCTCCTACTACGGTGAGGAAGTGTTTTTCAAAATGTCCGTCTACATGGGGGCCCTAGGCCAGGCGAAACCAACACGCCTACCTGGTTGTCGCCTGAAGATGGGTACGCCGTCATCTGGGGACCAGCGTCGGACTAGAAAATTTTCGCCGCTTCGATCCAATTCTGTTAATTGCTCCATCTCCCTCGGTTCAGCCGACACGCACACCCGCGCGCGGGCTCCTCCTCCTCCTCCTCCTCCTCCTCCTCCTCCTCCTCCTCCCCTCCCCTCCTCCTCCTCCCCTCCCCCCCCCCCCCCCCCAATCTCCGCGCGGGTGCCGGGGATCCCACGACCGCCCCTGCCTTGCGCGGATAAATGAAATTTCTCCATTTCCCTCGGTCCTGCCGACACGCACACCCGGCGCGGGCCTCCCCCCGCTCCTCCCCTCCCCAAACTCCGCACGGGTGCCGGGGATCTCACATCATCATCATCATCATCATAATAATAATAATAATAATAATAATAATAAATACAATAAAATGAAATAAAAAGGCGCACCGCACCTGGTATTCCCAGGCTGTCTCCCATCCAAGTACTAACGAGGCCCGACCCTGCTTAGCTTAGCTTAATAAAAAAATAATAATAATAATAATCATAATAATCAACATCATCATCATCATCATCATCATCATCATCATCATCATCATCATAATAATAATAATAATAATAATAAATACAATAAAATGAAATAAAAAGGCGCACCGCACCTGGTATTCCCAGGCTGTCTCCCATCCAAGTACTAACGAGGCCCGACCCTGCTTAGCTTAGCTTAATAAAAAAATAATAATAATAATCATAATAATAATAAATACAATAAAATGAAGAAAAAAAGAAAAAAAAAAAAAAAAAGGCGCACAGCACCTGGTATTCCCAGGCGGTCTCCCATCCAAGTACTAACCAGGCCCGACCCTGCTTAGCTTCCGAGATCGGACGAGATCGGGCTTATCCAGAGCGGTATGGCCGTGCGCCGTCAGCAAATGTGGGGGTGCAACTTTTTTAGGATACCTCAAACTTGCTGTCGCAGCGCGGCGGCCTCCGTCCGTCTCTCCGGGGCTCCGTCTGTCCGTCTCTCCGTTGCTCCGTCTCGGGTCCCAGTTCTCCACGGCGTTCAACGTCCCCGTTTCCTCATCGCAACGCGGCTCCGCCGTCCGTCTCCCCGCCCCCTCCCCGTGCTCCGTCTCCGTCTCACCGCCCCGCACCACTCTGTCTCTGTCCCTGTCCCTCCGCCGCTCCCGTCCTCCCCGACACCCGGCGCACCCTCCGACCCCGTGATCCGTCTCCGTGCGCCGTTCTCCCTGCGCCGTTCTCCGTGCTCCGTGCGCCGTGCTCCGTGCTCCGTCTCCCCGCCCCGCCCCGCCCCGCACCACTCTGTCTCTGTCCCTCCGCCGCTCCCGTCCTCCCCGACACCCGGCGCACCCTCCGACCCCGTGATCCGTCTCCCCGCCACGCCCCCGGGCTCCACTTCTCTGTCTCTGTCCCTCCGCAGCTCTCGTCCTCCACAACAACCGGCGCATCCTCCGACCCTCCGTGCGCCGTGCTCGCTGCGCCGTTCTCCCTGCGCCGTGCTCCGTGCGCCGTGCTCCGTCTCCCCGCCACGCCCCCGGGCTCCACTTCTCTGTCTCTGTCCCTCCGCAGCTCTCGTCCTCCACAACAACCGGCGCATCCTCCGACCCTCCGTGCGCCGTGCTCGCTGCGCCGTTCTCCCTGCGCCGTGCTCCGTGCGCCGTGCTCCGTCTCCCCGCCACGCCCCCGGGCTCCACTTCTCTGTCTCTGTCCCTCCGCAGCTCTCGTCCTCCACAACAACCGGCGCATCCTCCGACCCTCCGTGCTCGCTGCGCCGTTCTCCCTGCGCCGTGCTCCGTGCGCCGTGCTCCGTCTCCCCGCCCCGCCCCCGGGCTCCACTTCTCCGCCTCTGCCCCTCCGCCGTTCCGGTCCTCCCCGACACCCGGCGCACCCTCCGACCCCGTGCACCCACACTTAAGCCCACCCCACGCGGCCACAACCCTGGGCTACATCCCCGCCGCCACCGACCTCCGCGCCCCTGGTGATCAAAACGAATTTTGCGAGCCCCTGGTGATCAAAACGAAATTAGCGAGCCCCTGGTGATCAAGCCGAAACTGGCGAGCCCCTGGTGGTCGACCCGAAATGTGCGAGCCCCTGGTGATCAACCCGAAATGTGCGAGCCCCTGGTGATCAACCCGAAATGTGCGAGCCCCTGGTGATCAACCCGAAATGTGCGAGCCCCTGGTGATCAACCCGAAATGTGCGAGCCCCTGGTGATCAACCCGAAATGTGCGAGCCCCTGGTGATCAACCCGAAATGTGCGAGCCCCTGGTGGTCAACCCGAAACTAGCGGTCCCCTGGTGATCCAGCGACACTTGGACGCGCTGGACTCTTTTGTTTTATTCCGTCCCTCCGCGCCCCTGGTGGTCCAGCGGCCCTTGGCCGAGTTTTTTTTTTTTTTAAGTTTTTTTTTTTTTTTTTAAGTTTTTTTTTTTTTTTAAGTTTTTTTTTTTTTTTTTTTTTTTCCCCTCCCGTTTGTTTGTTTGACTTTGTTTTTAAAACTGCTCCTCATACGCCATCCCCCTTGCGGCCGCACTCGTCTTGCCTGCCCGCCCGCCCCCCCCTGGTGGTCCGCCGCGGGGCGGCACCCATCGCTCGGGTTGCGCCGCCGCATGCCCGCAACGGTGGGTACAAAAGCTTGGATCGAGGGCTGACTTTCAATAGATCGCAGTCATAAAGCTGCTCTGCTACTTACGACACCCTGACCCAGAATCAGGTCGTATGCAAGTGGTTTAACACCCAGTTATTCACAAACATGCGGTGTGTCAAAGGAGAGGGGCGGCCATCATTCGGCCGCGCCCCAGGCCA
>NW_028293073.1:32500-33766 GCF_960531495.2 Zeus faber | reverse complement strand
ACTTCCCGACGGGCTAGAGCCACGGGACCAAGTGCGTTCGGAAGCTCTCGTGGCCGCCGACGAACACGCACCGCTCTGTGTTTAATGCGCGGGTGACCAAACCCCGGTTCGGGGGCCCGAAGGCGGCCCATCCCCGGTCGGCGAACTTCCCGACGGGCTAGAGCCACGGGACCAAGTGCGTTCGGAAGCTCTCGTGGCCGCCGACGAACACGCACCGCTCTGTGTTTAATGCGCGGGTGACCAAACCCCGGTTCGGGGGCCCGAAGGCGGCCCATCCCCGGTCGGCGCACTTCCCGACGGGCTAGAGCCACGGGACCAAGTGCGTTCGGAAGCTCTCGTGGCCGCCGACGAACACGCACCGCTCTGTGTTTAATGCGCGGGTGACCAAACCCCGGTTCGGGGGCCCGAAGGCGGCCCATCCCCGGTCGGCGCACTTCCCGACGGGCTAGAGCCACGGGACCAAGTGCGTTCGGAAGCTCTCGTGGCCGCCGACGAACACGCACCGCTCTGTGTTTAATGCGCGGGTGACCAAACCCCGGTTCGGGGGCCCGAAGGCGGCCCATCCCCGGTCGGCGCACTTCCCGACGGGCTAGAGCCACGGGACCAAGTGCGTTCGGAAGCTCTCGTGGCCGCCGACGAACACGCACCGCTCTGTGTTTAATGCGCGGGTGACCAAACCCCGGTTCGGGGGCCCGAAGGCGGCCCATCCCCGGTCGGCGCACTTCCCGACGGGCTAGAGCCACGGGACCAAGTGCGTTCGGAAGCTCTCGTGGCCGCCGACGAACACGCACCGCTCTGTGTTTAATGCGCGGGTGACCAAACCCCGGTTCGGGGGCCCGAAGGCGGCCCATCCCCGGTCGGCGCACTTCCCGACGGGCTAGAGCCACGGGACCAAGTGCGTTCGGAAGCTCTCGTGGCCGCCGACGAACACGCACCGCTCTGTGTTTAATGCGCGGGTGACCAAACCCCGGTTCGGGGGCCCGAAGGCGGCCCATCCCCGGTCGGCGCACTTCCCGACGGGCTAGAGCCACGGGACCAAGTGCGTTCGGAAGCTCTCGTGGCCGCCGACGAACACGCACCGCTCTGTGTTTAATGCGCGGGTGACCAAACCCCGGTTCGGGGGCCCGAAGGCGGCCCATCCCCGGTCGGCGCACTTCCCGACGGGCTAGAGCCACGGGACCAAGTGCGTTCGGAAGCTCTCGTGGCCGCCGACGAACACGCACCGCTCTGTGTTTAATGCGCGGGTGACCAAACCCCGGTTCGGGG
>NW_028293075.1:17500-20000 GCF_960531495.2 Zeus faber | reverse complement strand
TCCCCGGTCGGCGCACTTCCCGACGGGCTAGAGCCACGGGACCAAGTGCGTTCGGAAGCTCTCGTGGCCGCCGACGAACACGCACCGCTCTGTGTTTAATGCGCGGGTGACCAAACCCCGGTTCGGGGGCCCGAAGGCGGCCCATCCCCGGTCGGCGCACTTCCCGACGGGCTAGAGCCACGGGACCAAGTGCGTTCGGAAGCTCTCGTGGCCGCCGACGAACACGCACCGCTCTGTGTTTAATGCGCGGGTGACCAAACCCCGGTTCGGGGGCCCGAAGGCGGCCCATCCCCGGTCGGCGCACTTCCCGACGGGCTAGAGCCACGGGACCAAGTGCGTTCGGAAGCTCTCGTGGCCGCCGACGAACACGCACCGCTCTGTGTTTAATGCGCGGGTGACCAAACCCCGGTTCGGGGGCCCGAAGGCGGCCCATCCCCGGTCGGCGCACTTCCCGACGGGCTAGAGCCACGGGACCAAGTGCGTTCGGAAGCTCTCGTGGCCGCCGACGAACACGCACCGCTCTGTGTTTAATGCGCGGGTGACCAAACCCCGGTTCGGGGGCCCGAAGGCGGCCCATCCCCGGTCGGCGCACTTCCCGACGGGCTAGAGCCACGGGACCAAGTGCGTTCGGAAGCTCTCGTGGCCGCCGACGAACACGCACCGCTCTGTGTTTAATGCGCGGGTGACCAAACCCCGGTTCGGGGGCCCGAAGGCGGCCCATCCCCGGTCGGCGCACTTCCCGACGGGCTAGAGCCACGGGACCAAGTGCGTTCGGAAGCTCTCGTGGCCGCCGACGAACACGCACCGCTCTGTGTTTAGGAGGAGAAGGAGGAGGCCCCGCGCCGGGTGTGCGTGTCGGCTGAACCGAGGGAGATGGAGCAATTAACAGAATTGGATCGAAGCGGCGAAAATTTTCTAAGTCCGACGCTGGTCCCCAGATGACGGCGTACCCATCTTCAGGGCGACAACCAGGTAGGCGTGTTGGTTTCGCCTGGCCTAGGGCCCCCATGTAGACGGACATTTTGAAAAAACACTTCCTCACCGTATATAGGGAGACTGTGTTCCAAGTCCATTAAGCCAATGCAGAAGGCTGGGACCGAGGATGGAGGCGGTAGGCCGGGCACGAACTACACTTCCCGACGGGCTAGAGCCACGGGACCAAGGGCTTTCGGAACCTCTCGTGGCCGCCGACGAACACGCACCGCTATGGGTTTAATGCGCCGGTGACCAAACCCCGGTTCGGGGGCTCCGAAGGCGGCCCATCCCCGGTCGGCGCACTTCCCGACGGGCTAGAGCCACGGGACCAAGTGCGTTCGGAAGCTCTCGTGGCCGCCGACGAACACGCACCGCTCTGTGTTTAATGCGCGGGTGACCAAACCCCGGTTCGGGGGCCCGAAGGCGGCCCATCCCCGGTCGGCGCACTTCCCGACGGGCTAGAGCCACGGGACCAAGTGCGTTCGGAAGCTCTCGTGGCCGCCGACGAACACGCACCGCTCTGTGTTTAATGCGCGGGTGACCAAACCCCGGTTCGGGGGCCCGAAGGCGGCCCATCCCCGGTCGGCGCACTTCCCGACGGGCTAGAGCCACGGGACCAAGTGCGTTCGGAAGCTCTCGTGGCCGCCGACGAACACGCACCGCTCTGTGTTTAATGCGCGGGTGACCAAACCCCGGTTCGGGGGCCCGAAGGCGGCCCATCCCCGGTCGGCGCACTTCCCGACGGGCTAGAGCCACGGGACCAAGTGCGTTCGGAAGCTCTCGTGGCCGCCGACGAACACGCACCGCTCTGTGTTTAATGCGCGGGTGACCAAACCCCGGTTCGGGGGCCCGAAGGCGGCCCATCCCCGGTCGGCGCACTTCCCGACGGGCTAGAGCCACGGGACCAAGTGCGTTCGGAAGCTCTCGTGGCCGCCGACGAACACGCACCGCTCTGTGTTTAATGCGCGGGTGACCAAACCCCGGTTCGGGGGCCCGAAGGCGGCCCATCCCCGGTCGGCGCACTTCCCGACGGGCTAGAGCCACGGGACCAAGTGCGTTCGGAAGCTCTCGTGGCCGCCGACGAACACGCACCGCTCTGTGTTTAATGCGCGGGTGACCAAACCCCGGTTCGGGGGCCCGAAGGCGGCCCATCCCCGGTCGGCGCACTTCCCGACGGGCTAGAGCCACGGGACCAAGTGCGTTCGGAAGCTCTCGTGGCCGCCGACGAACACGCACCGCTCTGTGTTTAATGCGCGGGTGACCAAACCCCGGTTCGGGGGCCCGAAGGCGGCCCATCCCCGGTCGGCGCACTTCCCGACGGGCTAGAGCCACGGGACCAAGTGCGTTCGGAAGCTCTCGTGGCCGCCGACGAACACGCACCGCTCTGTGTTTAATGCGCGGGTGACCAAACCCCGGTTCGGGGGCCCGAAGGCGGCCCATCCCCGGTCGGCGCACTTCCCGACGGGCTAGAGCCACGGGACCAAGTGCGTTCGGAAGCTCTCGTGGCCGCCGACGAACACGCACC
>NW_028293076.1:32500-35000 GCF_960531495.2 Zeus faber | reverse complement strand
GCCAGGCGAAACCAACACGCCTACCTGGTTGTCGCCCTGAAGATGGGTACGCCGTCATCTGGGGACCAGCGTCGGACTTAGAAAATTTTCGCCGCTTCGATCCAATTCTGTTAATTGCTCCATCTCCCTCGGTTCAGCCGACACGCACACCCGGCGCGGGGCCTCCTCCTTCTCCTCCTAAACACAGAGCGGTGCGTGTTCGTCGGCGGCCACGAGAGCTTCCGAACGCACTTGGTCCCGTGGCTCTAGCCCGTCGGGAAGTGCGCCGACCGGGGATGGGCCGCCTTCGGGCCCCCGAACCGGGGTTTGGTCACCCGCGCATTAAACACAGAGCGGTGCGTGTTCGTCGGCGGCCACGAGAGCTTCCGAACGCACTTGGTCCCGTGGCTCTAGCCCGTCGGGAAGTGCGCCGACCGGGGATGGGCCGCCTTCGGGCCCCCGAACCGGGGTTTGGTCACCCGCGCATTAAACACAGAGCGGTGCGTGTTCGTCGGCGGCCACGAGAGCTTCCGAACGCACTTGGTCCCGTGGCTCTAGCCCGTCGGGAAGTGCGCCGACCGGGGATGGGCCGCCTTCGGGCCCCCGAACCGGGGTTTGGTCACCCGCGCATTAAACACAGAGCGGTGCGTGTTCGTCGGCGGCCACGAGAGCTTCCGAACGCACTTGGTCCCGTGGCTCTAGCCCGTCGGGAAGTGCGCCGACCGGGGATGGGCCGCCTTCGGGCCCCCGAACCGGGGTTTGGTCACCCGCGCATTAAACACAGAGCGGTGCGTGTTCGTCGGCGGCCACGAGAGCTTCCGAACGCACTTGGTCCCGTGGCTCTAGCCCGTCGGGAAGTGCGCCGACCGGGGATGGGCCGCCTTCGGGCCCCCGAACCGGGGTTTGGTCACCCGCGCATTAAACACAGAGCGGTGCGTGTTCGTCGGCGGCCACGAGAGCTTCCGAACGCACTTGGTCCCGTGGCTCTAGCCCGTCGGGAAGTGCGCCGACCGGGGATGGGCCGCCTTCGGGCCCCCGAACCGGGGTTTGGTCACCCGCGCATTAAACACAGAGCGGTGCGTGTTCGTCGGCGGCCACGAGAGCTTCCGAACGCACTTGGTCCCGTGGCTCTAGCCCGTCGGGAAGTGCGCCGACCGGGGATGGGCCGCCTTCGGGCCCCCGAACCGGGGTTTGGTCACCCGCGCATTAAACACAGAGCGGTGCGTGTTCGTCGGCGGCCACGAGAGCTTCCGAACGCACTTGGTCCCGTGGCTCTAGCCCGTCGGGAAGTGCGCCGACCGGGGATGGGCCGCCTTCGGGCCCCCGAACCGGGGTTTGGTCACCCGCGCATTAAACACAGAGCGGTGCGTGTTCGTCGGCGGCCACGAGAGCTTCCGAACGCACTTGGTCCCGTGGCTCTAGCCCGTCGGGAAGTGCGCCGACCGGGGATGGGCCGCCTTCGGGCCCCCGAACCGGGGTTTGGTCACCCGCGCATTAAACACAGAGCGGTGCGTGTTCGTCGGCGGCCACGAGAGCTTCCGAACGCACTTGGTCCCGTGGCTCTAGCCCGTCGGGAAGTGCGCCGACCGGGGATGGGCCGCCTTCGGGCCCCCGAACCGGGGTTTGGTCACCCGCGCATTAAACACAGAGCGGTGCGTGTTCGTCGGCGGCCACGAGAGCTTCCGAACGCACTTGGTCCCGTGGCTCTAGCCCGTCGGGAAGTGTAGTTCGTGCCCGGCCTACCGCCTCCATCCTCGGTCCCAGCCTTCTGCATTGGCTTAATGGACTTGGAACACAGTCTCCCTATATACGGTGAGGAAGTGTTTTTTCAAAATGTCCGTCTACATGGGGGCCCTAGGCCAGGCGAAACCAACACGCCTACCTGGTTGTCGCCCTGAAGATGGGTACGCCGTCATCTGGGGACCAGCGTCGGACTTAGAAAATTTTCGCCGCTTCGATCCAATTCTGTTAATTGCTCCATCTCCCTCGGTTCAGCCGACACGCACACCCGGCGCGGGGCCTCCTCCTTCTCCTCCTAAACACAGAGCGGTGCGTGTTCGTCGGCGGCCACGAGAGCTTCCGAACGCACTTGGTCCCGTGGCTCTAGCCCGTCGGGAAGTGCGCCGACCGGGGATGGGCCGCCTTCGGGCCCCCGAACCGGGGTTTGGTCACCCGCGCATTAAACACAGAGCGGTGCGTGTTCGTCGGCGGCCACGAGAGCTTCCGAACGCACTTGGTCCCGTGGCTCTAGCCCGTCGGGAAGTGCGCCGACCGGGGATGGGCCGCCTTCGGGCCCCCGAACCGGGGTTTGGTCACCCGCGCATTAAACACAGAGCGGTGCGTGTTCGTCGGCGGCCACGAGAGCTTCCGAACGCACTTGGTCCCGTGGCTCTAGCCCGTCGGGAAGTGCGCCGACCGGGGATGGGCCGCCTTCGGGCCCCCGAACCGGGGTTTGGTCACCCGCGCATTAAACACAGAGCGGTGCGTGTTCGTCGGCGGCCACGAGAGCTTCCGAACGCAC
>NW_028293076.1:2500-5000 GCF_960531495.2 Zeus faber | reverse complement strand
TCTTCGTCGGACTTTGAAAAAATCCTCGCCGCTCCCATCCAGTTGCATCGCCTCCGTGCCTCTGGGACTCTGGCTCCCTATAAACGGTGAGGAGGTGTTTTAGTAAGGTGAGTGTTTACAGGGGGTGCCCGAGGCCAGATGAAACCAACACGCCTGCCTGATTGTCGCCCTGAAGATGGGGACGGCTGCAACTGGGGTTCTGCGTCGGACTTGTGGAAAAATAAAAATATTAAATCCTCGCCGATTCAATCCATTGATATGTGTTCGAACGGGGACGGGGACGCGGACGCGGACGCGGACGCGGAACTCGGAACTCGGAACTCGGAACTCGGAACTCGGAACTCGGAACTCGGGACACGGGACACGGGACACGGACACGGACACGGACACGGACACGGACACGGACACGGCCGCCTTCCGGGCCCCGGACCGGGGCTTTGCCAACGGCGCATTAAACCCAGAGCAGGGCGTGTTCGTCGGCGGCCACGAGAGCTTCCGAACGCACTTGGTCCCGTGGCTCTAGCCCGTCGGGAAGTGCGCCGACCGGGGATGGGCCGCCTTCGGGCCCCCGAACCGGGGTTTGGTCACCGGCGCATTAAACCCATAGCGGTGCGTGTTCGTCGGCGGCCACGAGAGGTTCCGAAAGCCCTTGGTCCCGTGGCTCTAGCCCGTCGGGAAGTGTAGTTCGTGCCCGGCCTACCGCCTCCATCCTCGGTCCCAGCCTTCTGCATTGGCTTAATGGACTTGGAACACAGTCTCCCTATATACGGTGAGGAAGTGTTTTTTCAAAATGTCCGTCTACATGGGGGCCCTAGGCCAGGCGAAACCAACACGCCTACCTGGTTGTCGCCCTGAAGATGGGTACGCCGTCATCTGGGGACCAGCGTCGGACTTAGAAAATTTTCGCCGCTTCGATCCAATTCTGTTAATTGCTCCATCTCCCTCGGTTCAGCCGACACGCACACCCGGCGCGGGGCCTCCTCCTTCTCCTCCTAAACACAGAGCGGTGCGTGTTCGTCGGCGGCCACGAGAGCTTCCGAACGCACTTGGTCCCGTGGCTCTAGCCCGTCGGGAAGTGCGCCGACCGGGGATGGGCCGCCTTCGGGCCCCCGAACCGGGGTTTGGTCACCCGCGCATTAAACACAGAGCGGTGCGTGTTCGTCGGCGGCCACGAGAGCTTCCGAACGCACTTGGTCCCGTGGCTCTAGCCCGTCGGGAAGTGCGCCGACCGGGGATGGGCCGCCTTCGGGCCCCCGAACCGGGGTTTGGTCACCCGCGCATTAAACACAGAGCGGTGCGTGTTCGTCGGCGGCCACGAGAGCTTCCGAACGCACTTGGTCCCGTGGCTCTAGCCCGTCGGGAAGTGCGCCGACCGGGGATGGGCCGCCTTCGGGCCCCCGAACCGGGGTTTGGTCACCCGCGCATTAAACACAGAGCGGTGCGTGTTCGTCGGCGGCCACGAGAGCTTCCGAACGCACTTGGTCCCGTGGCTCTAGCCCGTCGGGAAGTGCGCCGACCGGGGATGGGCCGCCTTCGGGCCCCCGAACCGGGGTTTGGTCACCCGCGCATTAAACACAGAGCGGTGCGTGTTCGTCGGCGGCCACGAGAGCTTCCGAACGCACTTGGTCCCGTGGCTCTAGCCCGTCGGGAAGTGCGCCGACCGGGGATGGGCCGCCTTCGGGCCCCCGAACCGGGGTTTGGTCACCCGCGCATTAAACACAGAGCGGTGCGTGTTCGTCGGCGGCCACGAGAGCTTCCGAACGCACTTGGTCCCGTGGCTCTAGCCCGTCGGGAAGTGCGCCGACCGGGGATGGGCCGCCTTCGGGCCCCCGAACCGGGGTTTGGTCACCCGCGCATTAAACACAGAGCGGTGCGTGTTCGTCGGCGGCCACGAGAGCTTCCGAACGCACTTGGTCCCGTGGCTCTAGCCCGTCGGGAAGTGCGCCGACCGGGGATGGGCCGCCTTCGGGCCCCCGAACCGGGGTTTGGTCACCCGCGCATTAAACACAGAGCGGTGCGTGTTCGTCGGCGGCCACGAGAGCTTCCGAACGCACTTGGTCCCGTGGCTCTAGCCCGTCGGGAAGTGCGCCGACCGGGGATGGGCCGCCTTCGGGCCCCCGAACCGGGGTTTGGTCACCCGCGCATTAAACACAGAGCGGTGCGTGTTCGTCGGCGGCCACGAGAGCTTCCGAACGCACTTGGTCCCGTGGCTCTAGCCCGTCGGGAAGTGCGCCGACCGGGGATGGGCCGCCTTCGGGCCCCCGAACCGGGGTTTGGTCACCCGCGCATTAAACACAGAGCGGTGCGTGTTCGTCGGCGGCCACGAGAGCTTCCGAACGCACTTGGTCCCGTGGCTCTAGCCCGTCGGGAAGTGCGCCGACCGGGGATGGGCCGCCTTCGGGCCCCCGAACCGGGGTTTGGTCACCCGCGCATTAAACACAGAGCGGTGCGTGTTCGTCGGCGGCCACGAGAGCTTCCGAACGCACTTGGTCCCGTGGCT
>NW_028293077.1:0-1000 GCF_960531495.2 Zeus faber | reverse complement strand
ACCGATCTAAAATGAGTCTATCTCGGCCTAGCCTTGAGCAATAAAATAGAACTATCATTTCTAACATTGTGTAAAACAGGGTTCGTCAGCCTTTATCATCACAAAGGACCTCTTGGTGGATAGAGAAACCCCTTTATTATAATTTATAATCCAGATATGACAACTACAAGTGCAGTAGTTTTTATATAGACTCTGTTTTCACGAAAAAATGAAGTTTGAATATATTTTTATTGAAGTTCAGCCATGCAGCAGTTATGTCTGTCTGAGACACTGTACGTTACAGAAAATTTTTGAATGTTACTCAAAAATCTGAGGTCTCTGAACGCACCATAACGTCAGAAGCTGCAAATCACCTCGCTTTCAGCAGATTACTGAATAAAAAAAACAGCGGTGTTTATGTGTTACCAAAATTATTTTGGCATAAAAAAAAAATGGTGATCCCCTGCAGTACCTCCGCAGAGCCCCAATTGAAGACCGCTGGTGTAAATTGCCGCAATATCCATAACAGGGAAAAATAGTTCCTTAAAATATGTTGAAATTAGGAGTATTTTCCCATCCAGGCAGTGAGGTCAACTAAATTTGACCTTTTCAAACAAATTTTGTTGGGTTTTCAGGCAGACGACTTTTTAACGCTCTCAAAAAACATCAACTGAGAGAGGTAAGGTCAGGAAGATTCAAGATTCAAGAGGTTTATCGGTCATATACATATACATACTTTCATACATATATGCAGTGAAATGTCAATGCAACACACCCGGTGATTACGCACAGTGGCTACCTAAGAATTTCTACTTGACTATCTAACTGATTCCTAAAACGTAATACAGTAAGTCCAAAACTATAGAATAAAATAAAATGTGATTACGCACAAGCTCTATAAGCTCGAAAAATACTAAAATCTGCGTAATCGATAGTGGAGGCGATAGTGGCGCCGCCCCTTGCGGTCACCTGCGCCGGCACTCCGGTTGACTCTTGCACTTTTTAGTATGTTTTTCCATTT